>NC_083498.1:4044942-4308866 GCF_905332965.1 Bombus pascuorum
TTACGTAATAACGTATAACGTTATATACTATTACCTTATAACGTATAACGTTATATAATATTACGTAATGACGTATAACGTTATATCCTATTACGTAATAACGTATATCGTTATATAGTATTACCTTATGACGTATAACGTTTTGCAGTATTACCCTATAACGTATAACGTTATATACTACTAAGTACTAACGTATAACGTTATATACTATTACCTTATAACGTTTAACGTTATATACTATTACGTAATGACGTATAACGTTATATAATATTACGTAATGACGTATAACGTTATATACTATTACGTAATAACGTATAACGTTATATCCTATTACGTAATAACGTATAACGTTATATACCACTACGTAATAACGTGTAACGTTATGTAATATTACCTTATAACGTATAACGTTATATCCTATTACGTAATAACGTATAACGTTATATACTATTACCTTATAATGTATAACGTTATATACTATTACGTAATGACGTATAACGTTATATACTATTACGTAATGACGTATAACGTTATATCCTATTACGTAATAACGTATAACGTTATATACCACTACGTAATAACGTGTAACGTTATATAATATTACCTTATAACGTATAACGTTATATCCTATTACGTAATAACGTATAACGTTATATACTATTACCTTATAACGTATAACGTTATATACCACTACGTAATAACGTGTAACGTTATATAATATTACCTTATAACGTGTAACGTTACATCCTATTACGTAATAACGTATAACGTTATATACTATTACCTTATAACGTATAACGTTATATCCTATTACGTACTAACGTATAACGTTATATACTATTACGTAATAACGTGTAACGTTATATCCTATTATGTAATAACGTATAACGTTATATACTATTACGTAATGACGTATAACGTTATATCCTATTACGTAATAACGTGTAACGTTATATACTATAACCTTATAATGTATAACGTTATATACTATTACGTAATGACGTATAACGTTATATACCATTACGTAATAACGTCTAACGTTATATCCTATTAGGTAATGACGATTAACGATATATCCTATTACGTAATAACGTATACCGTTATATAGTATTACGTAATAACGTATAACGACATATACTATTACGTAATGACATATTACGTCATATACTATTACGTGATGACGTATAATGTTATATCCCATTACGTAATAACGTATAACGTTATATACTATTACGTAATGACGTATAACGATATATCCTATTACGTAATAACGTATACCGTTACATAGTATTACGTAATAACGTATAACGACATATACTACTACGTAATGACATATTACGTCATATACTATTACGTGATGACGTATAATGTTATGTCCCATTACGTAATAACGTATAACGTTATATCCTATTACGTAATAACGCATAACGTTATATAATATTACCTTATAACGTATAACGTTATATACTATTATGTAATGACGTATAACGTTATATCCTATTACGTAATAACGTATAACGTTATATACTATTACGTCATGACGTATAACGTTATATCCTATTACGTAATAACGTATAACGTTATGTACTATTACGTAATGACGTATAACGATACATCCTATTACGTAATAACGTATACCGTTATATAGTATTACGTAATAACGTACAACGTCATATACTATTACGTAATGACGTATAACGTTATATACTATTACGTAATGACGTATAACGTTAAATAATATTACGTAATGACGTATAAAGTTATATCCTATTACGTAATAACGTATACCGTTATATAGTTTTACGTAATAAAATATAACGTCATATACTATTACGTAATGACATATTACGTCATATACTATTACGTAATGACGTATAACGTTATATCCCATTACGTAATAACGTATAACGTTGTATCCTATTACGTAATAACGCATAACGGTATATGATATTACCCTATAACGTATAACGTTATATACTATTACGTAATGACGTATAACGTTATATCCTATTACGTAATAACATATAACGTTATATACTATTACGTAATGACGTATAACGTTATATCCTATTACATAATAACGTATAACGTTATGTACTATTACTTAATGACGTATAACGATATATCCTATTACGTAATAACGTGTAACGTTATATACTATTAACTTATAACGTATAACGTTATATAATATTACGTAATGACGTATAACGTTATATCCTATTACGTAATAACGTATATCGTTATATAGTATTACCTTATGACGTATAACGTTTTGCAGTATTACCCTATAACGTATAACGTTATATACTACTAAGTACTAACGTATAACGTTATATACTATTACCTTATAACGTATAACGTTCTATACTATTACGTAATGACGTATAACGTTATATCCTATCACGTAATAGCGTATATCGTTATATAGTATTACCTTATGACGTATAACGTTATGTAGTATTACCCTATAACGTATAACGTTATATACTAATACGTACTAACGTATAACGTTATATCCCATTACGTAATAACGTATAACGTTGTATCCTATTACGTAATAACGCATAACGTTATATGATATTACCTTATAACGTATAACGTTATATACTATTACGTGATGACGTATAACGTTATATCCTATTACGTAATAACGTATAACGTTATATACTATTACGTAATGACGTATAACGTTATATCCTATTACGTAATAACGTATAGCGTTATGTACTATTACGTAATGACGTATAACGATATATCCTATTACGTAATAACGTGTAACGTTATATACTATTACCTTATAACGTATAACGTTATATAATATTACGTAATGACGTATAACGTTATATCCTATTACGTAATAAGGTATATCGTTATATACTATTACCTTATGACGTATAACGTTTTGCAGTATTACCCTATAACGTATAACGTTATATACTACTAAGTACTAACGTATAACGTTATATACTATTACCTTATAACGTTTAACGTTATATACTATTACGTAATGACGTATAACGTTATATAATATTACGTAATGACGTATAACGTTATATACTATTACGTAATGACGAATAACGTTATATCCTATTACGTAATAACGTGTAACGTTATATACTATTACCTTATAATGTATAACGTTATATACTATTACGTAATGACGTATAACGTTATATACTATTACGTAATGACGTATAACGTTATATCCTATTACGTAATAACGTATAGCGTTATGTACTATTACGTAATGACGTATAACGATATATCCTATTACGTACTAACGTATAACGTTATATACCATTACGTAATGACGTATAACGATATATCCTATTACGTACTAACGTATAACGTTATATACCACTACGTAATAACGTGTAACGTTATATACCATTACGTAATGACGTATAACGTTATATCCTATTACGTACTAACGTATAACGTTATATACCACTACGTAATAACGTGTAACGTTATATAATATTACCTTATAACGTATAACGTTATATCCTATTACGTAATAACGTATAACGTTATAAACTATTACCTTATAACGTATAACGTTATATACCACTACGTAATAACGTGTAACGTTATATAATATTACCTTATAACGTGTAACGTTATATCCTATTACGTAATAACGTGTAACGTTATATACTATTACCTTATAACGTATAACGTTATATACTATTACGTAATAACGTGTAACGTTATATCCTATTATGTAATAACGTATAACGTTATATACTATTACGTAATGACGTATAACGTTATATCCTATTACGTAATAACGTGTAACGTTATATACTATAACCTTATAATGTATAACGTTATATACTATTACGTAATGACGTATAACGTTATATCCTATTACGTAATAACGTGTAACGTTATATACTATAACCTTATAATGTATAACGTTATATACTATTACGTAATGACGTATAACGTTATATACCATTACGTAATAACGTATAACGTTATATCCTATTACGTAATAACGTATAACGTTATATACCACTACGTAATAACGTGTAACGTTATATAATATTACCTTATAACGTATAACGTTATATCTTATTACGTAATAACGTATAACGTTATATACTATTACCTTATAACGTATAACGTTATATACCACTACGTAATAACGTGTAACGTTATATAATATTACCTTATAACGTGTAACGTTATATCCTATTACGTAATAACGTATAACGTTATATACTATTACCTTATAACGTATAACGTTATATCCTATTACGTACTAACGTATAACGTTATATACTATTACGTAATAACGTGTAACGTTATATCCTATTATGTAATAACGTATAACGTTATATACTATTACGTAATGACGTATAACGTTATATCCTATTACGTAATAACGTGTAACGTTATATACTATAACCTTATAATGTATAACGTTATATACTATTACGTAATGACGTATAACGTTATATCCTATTACGTAATAACGTGTAACGTTATATACTATAACCTTATAATGTATAACGTTATATACTATTACGTAATGACGTATAACGTTATATACCATTACGTAATAACGTATAACGTTATATCCTATTACGTAATAACGCATAACGTTATATAATATTACCTTATAACGTATAACGTTATATACTATTATGTAATGACGTATAACGTTATATCCTATTACGTAATAACGTATAACGTTATATACTATTACGTCATGACGTATAACGTTATATCCTATTACGTAATAACGTATAACGTTATGTACTATTACGTAATGACGTATAACGATACATCCTATTACGTAATAACGTATACCGTTATATAGTATTACGTAATAACGTACAACGTCATATACTATTACGTAATGACGTATTACGTTATATACTATTACGTAATGACGTATAACGTTAAATAATATTACGTAATGACGTATAACGTTATATCCTATTACGTAATAACGTATACCGTTATATAGTTTTACGTAATAAAATATAACGTCATATACTATTACGTAATGACATCTTACGTCATATACTATTACGTAATGACGTATAACGTTATATCCCATTACGTAATAACGTATAACGTTGTATCCTATTACGTAATAACGCATAACGTTATATGATATTACCTTATAACGTATAACGTTATATACTATTACGTAATGACGTATAACGTTATATCCTATTACGTAATAACGTATAACGTTATATACTATTACGTAATGACGTATAACGTTATATCCTATTACGTAATAACGTATAGCGTTATGTACTATTACGTAATGACGTATAACGATATATCCTATTACGTAATAACGTGTAACGTTATATACTATTACCTTATAACGTATAACGTTATATAATATTACGTAATGACGTATAACGTTATATCCTATTACGTAATAAGGTATATCGTTATATAGTATTACCTTATGACGTATAACGTTTTGCAGTATTACCCTATAACATATAACGTTATATACTACTAAGTACTAACGTATAACGTTATATACTATTACCTTATAACGTTTAACGTTATATACTATTACGTAATGACGTATAACGTTATATAATATTACGTAATGACGTATAACGTTATATACTATTACGCAATGACGAATAACGTTATATCCTATTACATAATAACGTGTAACGTTATATACTATTACCTTATAATGTATAACGTTATATACTATTACGTAATGACGTATAACGTTATATACTATTACGTAATGACGTATAACGTTATATCCTATTACGTAATAAGGTATAACGTCATATACTATTACCTTATAACGTATAACGTTATATCCTATTACGTACTAACGTATAACGTTATATACCATTACGTAATGACGTATAACGATATATCCTATTACGTACTAACGTATAACGTTATATACCACTACGTAATAACGTGTAACGTTATATAATATTACCTTATAATGTATAACGTTATATCCTATTACGTAATAACGTATAACGTTATATACTATTACCTTATAACGTATAACGATATATCCTATTACGTACTAACGTATAACGTTATATACCGTTCCGTAATAACGTGTAACGTTATATCCTATTACGTAATGACGTATAACGTTATATCCTATTATGTAATAACGTATAACGTTATATACTATTACGTAATGACGTATAACGTTATATCCTATTACGTAATAACGTGTAACGTTATATCCTATTACGTACTAACGTATAACGTTATATACCATTACGTACTAACGTATAACGTTATATACCATTACGTAATGACGTATAACGTTATATCCTATTACGTAATAACGTATAAAGTTATATACTATTACGTAATGACGCATAACGTTATATCCTACTACGTAATAACGCATAACGTTATATCCTATTACGTACTAACGTATAACGTTATATACCATTACGTAATGACGTATAACGTTATATCCTATTACGTACTAACGTATAAAGTTATATACCACTACGTAATAACGTGTAACGTTATATAATATTACCTTATAACGTATAACGTTATATCCTATTACGTAATAACGTATAACGTTATATACTATTACCTTAAAACGTATAACGTTATATCCTATTACGTACTAACGTATAACGTTATATACCATTACGTAATAACGTGTAATGTTATATCCTATTACGTAATGACGTATAACGTTATATCCTATTACGTAATAACGTATAACGTTATATACTATTACCTAATGACGTATAACGTTATATCCTATTATGTAGTAACGTATAACGTTATATACTATTACGTAATGACGTATAACGTTATATCCTATTACGTAATAACGTGTAACGTTATATACTATTACCTTATAATGTATAACGTTATATAATATTACGTAATGACGTATAACGTTATATACCATTACGTAATAACGTGTAACGTTATATCCTATTACGTAATGACGTATAACGTTATATCCTATTACGTAATAACGTATAACGTTTTATACTATTACGTAATGACGTATAACGTTATATCCTATTATGTAATAACGTATAACGTTATATACTATTACGTAATGACGTATAACGTTATATCCTATTACGTAATAACGTATAGCGTTATGTACTATTACGTAATGACGTATAACGATATATCCTATTACGTAATAACGTGTAACGTTATATACTATTACCTTATAACGTATAACGTTATATAATATTACGTAATGACGTATAACGTTATATCCTATTACGTAATAAGGTATATCGTTATATAGTATTACCTTATGACGTATAACGTTTTGCAGTATTACCCTATAACATATAACGTTATATACTACTAAGTACTAACGTATAACGTTATATACTATTACCTTATAACGTTTAACGTTATATACTATTACGTAATGACGTATAACGTTATATAATATTACGTAATGACGTATAACGTTATATACTATTACGCAATGACGAATAACGTTATATCCTATTACATAATAACGTGTAACGTTATATACTATTACCTTATAATGTATAACGTTATATACTATTACGTAATGACGTATAACGTTATATACTATTACGTAATGACGTATAACGTTATATCCTATTACGTAATAAGGTATAACGTCATATACTATTACCTTATAACGTATAACGTTATATCCTATTACGTACTAACGTATAACGTTATATACCATTACGTAATGACGTATAACGATATATCCTATTACGTACTAACGTATAACGTTATATACCACTACGTAATAACGTGTAACGTTATATAATATTACCTTATAATGTATAACGTTATATCCTATTACGTAATAACGTATAACGTTATATACTATTACCTTATAACGTATAACGATATATCCTATTACGTACTAACGTATAACGTTATATACCGTTCCGTAATAACGTGTAACGTTATATCCTATTACGTAATGACGTATAACGTTATATCCTATTATGTAATAACGTATAACGTTATATACTATTACGTAATGACGTATAACGTTATATCCTATTACGTAATAACGTGTAACGTTATATCCTATTACGTACTAACGTATAACGTTATATACCATTACGTACTAACGTATAACGTTATATACCATTACGTAATGACGTATAACGTTATATCCTATTACGTAATAACGTATAAAGTTATATACTATTACGTAATGACGCATAACGTTATATCCTACTACGTAATAACGCATAACGTTATATCCTATTACGTACTAACGTATAACGTTATATACCATTACGTAATGACGTATAACGTTATATCCTATTACGTACTAACGTATAAAGTTATATACCACTACGTAATAACGTGTAACGTTATATAATATTACCTTATAACGTATAACGTTATATCCTATTACGTAATAACGTATAACGTTATATACTATTACCTTAAAACGTATAACGTTATATCCTATTACGTACTAACGTATAACGTTATATACCATTACGTAATAACGTGTAATGTTATATCCTATTACGTAATGACGTATAACGTTATATCCTATTACGTAATAACGTATAACGTTATATACTATTACCTAATGACGTATAACGTTATATCCTATTATGTAGTAACGTATAACGTTATATACTATTACGTAATGACGTATAACGTTATATCCTATTACGTAATAACGTGTAACGTTATATACTATTACCTTATAATGTATAACGTTATATAATATTACGTAATGACGTATAACGTTATATACCATTACGTAATAACGTGTAACGTTATATCCTATTACGTAATGACGTATAACGTTATATCCTATTACGTAATAACGTATAACGTTTTATACTATTACGTAATGACGTATAACGTTATATCCTATTATGTAATAACGTATAACGTTATATACTATTACGTAATGACGTATAACGTTATATCCTATTACGTAATAACGTGTAACGTTATATACTATTACCTAATGACGTATAGCGTTATATCCTATTACGTACTAACGTATAACGTTATATACTATTACGTAATGACGTATAACGTTATATAGTATTCCGTAATGACATATTACGTCATATACTATTACGTAATGACGTATAACGTTATATCCCATTACGTAATAACGTACAGTAGCGGACAAAAGTTTAAGACGATGATTTGTAAACCGGATTACAAACATCTTATACGCATATTGTTCTTCTATTCGGTTTGTCTCTTTGGAATAACGTAGCTGTATGTTCGACCTTCGTAACCTCAGACAGTCAGTTGTTAAATACAAACAATGTAGGAGTTACAACAGTTAGTTACCGCCTAGCACTTGGAAACAGTGGACATTAGTTTAAGACGATCTGTGTAAAACGTGAGTACGAGTACAGTTTTTGAACATTTTGATTCTGGAATGTCAAAATCATTGTTTAGTGTACCTTTTATTGCTTAAAATTCATTTAGGTAGGAACAGACTATGGGTAAATCAAAGAATTTACTTGAAAACGAAAGGGAACAAATCGTAAGGCTGCGAAAGCAAAGTAAAACCTTCACCGAAATAGCAAATATAGTGAACAGGTCAGAAACAGCTTGTAAACAAGCTTGGTATAAATGTTTAAAGACAGGCATGTATTGCGATCAACCGAAAAACGGAAGACCACGGAAAACAACACCGAAAATGGATCGCCGGATTCATCGATTGAGCGAAAAGGATCGTTTTCGTAGTGCAAATAATATTGCTGCGGAGATAAACTATGAAAACGATACACAAATTAGTGCTAGAACTGTTAGGAGAAGATTAGAAGACTTTAACTTAAGAGGACGAAAACCCCAAAAGAAACCACTGCTGAGTTCTAGGAATCGAAAAAGACGACTTGCATTTGCTAAAGCTCATAAGCATTGGACAAGTGAAGATTGGCAAAAGGTATTGTTTTCTGACGAATCGAAATTCAATCGCGTCTGTTCTGACGGGATACGGTACGTTAGACGTCGAATTGGCGAAAGTTTGAAAACACAGTGCGTTTTAAAAACTCTTAAACATGGTGGTGGCAACGTTATGGTGTGGGCGTGTTTTTCTCGAAGCGGCCCTGGTCCGATATGTCGTATCAATGGAATTATGGACCGTTTTCAATACAAGGACATACTCAAGAACACAATGTTACCTTTTGCACGCAACAATATGAGTGATGATTTTATTTTTCAAAATGATAATGATCCGAAGCACACGGCTCGGGTTGTGAAACAGTTTTTTCAAGAAGAAAATATCACCGTGCTGCCGTGGCCGTCGCAATCACCAGACATTAACCCAATCGAGAATTTGTGAAGCATCATAAAAAAGACAGTACAAGGTTATAAACCGAAAAATTTAAATGAACTTTACTCTACGATTGAAACAGCCTGGAATAATATTACGGTAGATTAATATAAAAAATTAATAGATTCTATGCCAAGAAGATGTACCGAAGGGATAAGAAATAACGGATATTGAACAAAATATTGAATTTAAACAAAAATTGTGTATATTTTTTAACCAAAAATTAATATTTTTTGTATAGTCTTAAACTTTTGACCGACGAAATATTATACAGATTTCGTTCCTTTTTTATAACTTAGCTATTGAGCAAAATATCAAAATGAAATTTTTTTTCTAAGTGTACAAACAAATGTACAATTAGTTAATACCACAAGTAGAACACCGTATTTATATTTTTTATGGAAAGTAAATCAATTATTTATTTCTTCCATTTCGTCTTAAACTTTTGTCCGCTACTGTATACCGTTATACAGTATTACGTAATAACGTACAACGTCATATACTATTACGTAATGACGTATAACGTTATATCCTATTACGTAATAACGTATAACGTTATATACTATTACGTAATGACGTATAACGTTATATCCTATTATGTAATAACGTATAACGTTATATACTATTACGTAATGACGTATAACGTTATATCCCATTACGTAATAACGTGTAACGTTATATACTATTACCTTATAATGTATAACGTTATATGCTATTACGTAATGACGTATAACGTTATATAGTATTACGTAATGACGTATAACGTTATATCCTATTACGTAATAACGTATACCGTTATATAGTATTACGTAATAACGTACAACGATATATACTATTACGTAATGACGTATAACGTTATATCCCATTACGTAATAACGTATACCGTTATACAGTATTACGTAATAACGTACAACGTCATATACTATTACGTAATGACGTATAACGTTATATCCTATTACGTAATAACGTATAACGTTATATACTATTACGTAATGACGTATAACGTTATATCCTATTATGTAATAACGTATAACGTTATATACTATTACGTAATGACGTATAACGTTATATCCCATTACGTAATAACGTGTAACGTTATATACTATTACCTTATAATGTATAACGTTATATACTATTACGTAATGACGTATAACGTTATATAGTATTACGTAATGACGTATAACGATATATCCTATTACGTAATAACGTATACCGTTATATAGTATTACGTAATAACGTACAACGATATATACTATTACGTAATGACGCATAACGTTATATACTATTACGTAATGACGTATAACGTTATATACTATTACGTTATGACGTATAACGTTATATACTATTACGTACTGTCGTATAACGTTATATGCTATTACGTACTGTCGTATAACGTTATATACTATTACGTAATAACGCATAACGTTATATACTATTACCTTATAACGTATAACGTTCTATACTATTACGTAATGACGTATAACGTTATATCCTATCACGTAATAACGTATATCGTTATATAGTATTACCTTATGACCTATAACGTTATGTAGTATTACCCTATAACGTATAACGTTATATACTACTACGTACTAACGTATAACGTTATATACTATTACGTAATGACGTATAACGTTAAATAATATTACGTAATAACGCATAACGGTATATACTATTACCTTATAACGTATAACGTTCTATACTATTACGTAATGACGTATAACGTTATATCCTATTACGTAATAACGTATAGCGTTATATACTATTACCTTATAACGTATAACGTTATATAATATTACGTAATGACGTATAACGTTATATCCTATTACGTAATAACGTATATCGTTATATAGTATTACCTTATGACGTATAACGTTTTGCAGTATTACCCTATAACGTATAACGTTATATACTACTAAGTACTAACGTATAACGTTATATACTATTACCTTATAACGTATAACGTTCTATACTATTACGTAATGACGCATAACGTTATATACTATTACGTAATGACGTATAACGTTATATACTATTACGTAATAACGTATAGCGTTATGTACTATTACGTAATGACGTATAACGATATATCCTATTACGTAATAACGTGTAACGTTATATACTATTACCTTATAACGTATAACGTTATATAATATTACGTAATGACGTATAACGTTATATCCTATTACGTAATAAGGTATATCGTTATATAGTATTACCTTATGACGTATAACGTTTTGCAGTATTACCCTATAACGTATAACGTTATACACTACAAAGTACTAACGTATAACGTTATATACTATTACCTTATAACGTTTAACGTTATATACTATTACGTAATGACGTATAACGTTATATAATATTACGTAATGACGTATAACGTTATATACTATTACGTAATGACGAATAACGTTATATCCTATTACGTAATAACGTGTAACGTTATATACTATTACCTTATAATGTATAACGTTATATACTATTACGTAATGACGTATAACGTTATATACTATTACGTAATGACGTATAACGTTATATCCTATTACGTAATAACGTATAGCGTTATGTACTATTACGTAATGACGTATAACGATATATCCTATTACGTACTAACGTATAACGTTATATACCATTACGTAATGACGTATAACGATATATCCTATTACGTACTAACGTATAACGTTATATACCACTACGTAATAACGTGTAACGTTATATAATATTACCTTATAATGTATAACGTTATATCCTATTACGTAATAACGTATAACGTTATATACTATTACCTTATAACGTATAACGTTATATCATATTACGTACTAACGTATAACGTTATATACCGTTCTGTAATAACGTGTAACGTTATATCCTATTACGTAATGACGTATAACGTTATATCCTATTATGTAATAACGTATAACGTTATATACTATTACGTAATGACGTATAACGTTATATCCTATTACGTAATAACGTGTAACGTTATATCCTATTACGTACTAACGTATAACGTTATATACCATTACGTAATGACGTATAACGTTATATCCTATTACGTACTAACGTATAACGTTATATACCACTACGTAATAACGTGTAACGTTACATAATATTACCTTATAACGTATAACGTTATATCCTATTACGTAATAACGTATAACGTTATATACTATTACCTTATAACGTATAACGTTATATAATATTACGTAATGACGTATAACGTTATATCCTATTACGTAATAACGTATATCGTTATATAGTATTACCTTATGACGTATAACGTTTTGCAGTATTACCCTATAACGTATAACGTTATATACTACTAAGTACTGACGTATAACGTTATATACTATTACCTTATAACGTTTAACGTTATATACTATTACGTAATGACGTATAACGTTATATAATATTACGTAATGACGTATAACGTTATATACTATTACGTAATGACGTATAACGTTATATCCTATTACGTAATAACGTGTAACGTTATATACTATTACCTTATAATGTATAACGTTATATACTATTACGTAATGACGTATAACGTTATATACTATTACGTAATGACGTATAACGTTATATCCTATTACGTAATAACGTATAACGTTATATACCACTACGTAATAACGTGTAACGTTATATAATATTACCTTATAACGTATAACGTTATATCCTATTACGTAATAACGTATAACGTTATATACTATTACCTTACAACGAATAACGTTATATCCTATTACGTACTAACGTATAACGTTATATACTATTACGTAATAACGTGTAACGTTATATCCTATTTTGTAATAACGTATAACGTTATATACTATTACGTAATGACGTATAACGTTATATCCTATTACGTAATAACGTGTAACGTTATATACTATTACCTTATAATGTATAACGTTATATACTATTACGTAATGACGTATAACGTTATATACCATTACGTAATAACGTCTAACGTTATATCCTATTAGGTAATGACGTATAACGATATATCCTATTACGTAATAACGTATACCGTTATATAGTATTACGTAATAACGTATAACGACATATACTATTACGTAATGACATATTACGTCATATACTATTACGTGATGACGTATAATGTTATATCCCATTACGTAATAACGTATAACGTTATATACTATTACGTAATGACGTATAACGATATATCCTATTACGTAATAACGTATACCGTTACATAGTATTACGTAATAACGTATAACGACATATACTATTACGTAATGACATATTACGTCATATACTATTACGTGATGACGTATAATGTTATGTCCCATTACGTAATAACGTATAACGTTATATCCTATTACGTAATAACGCATAACGTTATATAATATTACCTTATAACGTATAACGTTATATACTATTATGTAATGACGTATAACGTTATATCCTATTACGTAATAACGTATAACGTTATATACTATTACGTCATGACGTATAACGTTATATCCTATTACGTAATAACGTATAACGTTATGTACTATTACGTAATGACGTATAACGATATATCCTATTACGTAATAACGTGTAACGTTATATACTATTACCTTATAATGTATAACGTTATATACTATTACGTAATGACGTATAACGTTATATACCATTACGTAATAACGTCTAACGTTATATCCTATTAGGTAATGACGTATAACGATATATCCTATTACGTAATAACGTATACCGTTATATAGTTTTACGTAATAACGTATAACGACATATACTATTACGTAATGACATATTACGTCATATACTATTACGTGATGACGTATAATGTTATATCCCATTACGTAATAACGTATAACGTTATATACTATTACGTAATGACGTATAACGATATATCCTATTATGTAATAACGTGTAACGTTATATACTATTACGTAATGACGTATAACGTTATATCATATTACGTAATAACGTGTAACGTTATATCCTATTACGTACTAACGTATAACGTTATATACCATTACGTAATGACGTATAACGTTATATCCTATTACGTACTAACGTATAACGTTATATACCACTACGTAATAACGTGTAACGTTATATAATATTACCTTATAACGTATAACGTTATATCCTATTACGTAATAACGTATAACGTTATATACTATTACCTTATAACGTATAACGTTATATAATATTACGTAATGACGTATAACGTTATATCCTATTACGTAATAACGTATATCGTTATATAGTATTACCTTATGACGTATAACGTTTTGCAGTATTACCCTATAACGTATAACGTTATATACTACTAAGTACTAACGTATAACGTTATATACTATTACCTTATAACGCTTAACGTTATATACTATTACGTAATGACGTATAACGTTATATAATATTACGTAATGACGTATAACGTTATATACTATTACGTAATGACGTATAACGTTATATCCTATTACGTAATAACGTGTAACGTTATATACTATTACCTTATAATGTATAACGTTATATACTATTACGAAATGACGTATAACGTTATATACTATTACGTAATGACGTATAACGTTATATCCTATTACGTAATAACGTATAACGTCATATACTATTACCTTATAACGTATAACGTTATATCCTATTACGTACTAACGTATAACGTTATATACCATTACGTAATGACGTATAACGTTATATCCTATTACGTACTAACGTATAACGTTATATACCACTACGTAATAACGTGTAACGTTATATAATATTACCTTATAACGTATAACGTTATATCCTATTACGTAATAACGTATAACGTTATATACTATTACCTTATAACGTATAACGTTATATCCTATTACGTACTAACGTATAACGTTATATACTATTACGTAATAACGTGTAACGTTATATCCTATTATGTAATAACGTATAACGTTATATACTATTACGTAATGACGTATAACGTTATATCCTATTACGTAATAACGTGTAACGTTATATACTATTACCTTATAATGTATAACGTTAAATACTATTACGTAATGACGTATAACGTTATATACCATTACGTAATAACGTATACCGTTACATAGTATTACGTAATAACGTATAACGACATATACTATTACGTAATGACATATTACGTCATATACTATTACGTGATGACGTATAATGTTATGTCCCATTACGTAATAACGTATAACGTTATATCCTATTACGTAATAACGCATAACGTTATATAATATTACCTTATAACGTATAACGTTATATACTATTATGTAATGACGTATAACGTTATTTCCTATTACGTAATAACGTATAACGTTATATACTATTACGTCATGACGTATAACGTTATATCCTATTACGTAATAACGTATAACGTTATGTACTATTACGTAATGACGTATAACGATATATCCTATTACGTAATAACGCATACCGTTATATAGTATTACGTAATAACGTACAACGTCATATACTATTACGTAATGACGTATTACGTTATATACTATTACGTAATGACGTATAACGTTAAATAATATTACGTAATGACGTATAACGTTATATCCTATTACGTAATAACGTATACCGTTATATAGTTTTACGTAATAAAATATAACGTCATATACTATTACGTAATGACATCTTACGTCATATACTATTACGTAATGACGTATAACGTTATATCCCATTACGTAATAACGTATAACGTTGTATCCTATTACGTAATAACGCATAACGTTATATGATATTACCTTATAACGTATAACGTTATATACTATTACGTAATGACGTATAACGTTATATCCTATTACGTAATAACGTATAACGTTATATACTATTACGTAATGACGTATAACGTTATATCCTATTACGTAATAACGTATAACGTTATATAATATTACGTAATGACGTATAACGTTATATCCTATTACGTAATAAGGTATATCGTTATATAGTATTACCTTATGACGTATAACGTTTTGCAGTATTACCCTATAACGTATAACGTTATATACTACTAAGTACTAACGTATAACGTTATATACTACTACCTTATAACGTTTAACGTTATATACTATTACGTAATGACGTATAACGTTATATAATATTACGTAATGACGTATAACGTTATATACTATTACGTAATGACGAATAACGTTATATCCTATTACGTAATAACGTGTAACGTTATATACTACTACCTTATAATGTATAACGTTATATACTATTACGTAATGACGTATAACGTTATATACTATTACGTAATGACGTATAACGTTATATCCTATTACGTAATAAGGTATAACGTCATATACTATTACCTTATAACGTATAACGTTATATCCTATTACGTACTAACGTATAACGTTATATACCATTACGTAATGACGTATAACGATATATCCTATTACGTACTAACGTATAACGTTATATACCACTACGTAATAACGTGTAACGTTATATAATATTACCTTATAATGTATAACGTTATATCCTATTACGTAATAACGTATAACGTTATATACTATTACCTTATAACGTATAACGTTATATCCTATTACGTACTAACGTATAACGTTATATACCGTTCCGTAATAACGTGTAACGTTATATCCTATTACGTAATGACGTATAACGTTATATCCTATTATGTAATAACGTGTAACGTTATATACTATTACGTAATGACGTATAACGTTATATCCTATTACGTAATAACGTGTAACGTTATATACCATTACGTAATGACGTATAACGTTATATCCTATTACGTACTAACGTATAACGTTATATACCACTACGTAATAACGTGTAACGTTATATAATATTACCTTATAACGTATAACGTTATATCCTATTACGTAATAACGTATAACGTTATATACTATTACCTTATAACGTATAACGTTATATAATATTACGTAATGACGTATAACGTTATATCCTATTACGTAATAACGTATATCGTTATATAGTATTACCTTATGACGTATAACGTTTTGCAGTATTACCCTATAACGTATAACGTTATATACTACTAAGTACTAACGTATAACGTTATATACTATTACCTTATAACGCTTAACGTTATATACTATTACGTAATGACGTATAACGTTATATAATATTACGTAATGACGTATAACGTTATATACTATTACGTAATGACGTATAACGTTATATCCTATTACGTAATAACGTGTAACGTTATATACTATTACCTTATAATGTATAACGTTATATACTATTACGAAATGACGTATAACGTTATATACTATTACGTAATGACGTATAACGTTATATCCTATTACGTAATAACGTATAACGTCATATACTATTACCTTATAACGTATAACGTTATATCCTATTACGTACTAACGTATAACGTTATATACCATTACGTAATGACGTATAACGTTATATCCTATTACGTACTAACGTATAACGTTATATACCACTACGTAATAACGTGTAACGTTATATAATATTACCTTATAACGTATAACGTTATATCCTATTACGTAATAACGTATAACGTTATATACTATTACCTTATAACGTATAACGTTATATCCTATTACGTACTAACGTATAACGTTATATACTATTACGTAATAACGTGTAACGTTATATCCTATTATGTAATAACGTATAACGTTATATACTATTACGTAATGACGTATAACGTTATATCCTATTACGTAATAACGTGTAACGTTATATACTATTACCTTATAATGTATAACGTTAAATACTATTACGTAATGACGTATAACGTTATATACCATTACGTAATAACGTCTAACGTTATATCCTATTAGGTAATGACGTATAACGATATATCCTATTACGTAATAACGTATACCGTTATATAGTATTACGTAATAACGTATAACGACATATACTATTACGTAATGACATATTACGTCATATACTATTACGTGATGACGTATAATGTTATATCCCATTACGTAATAACGTATAACGTTATATACTATTACGTAATGACGTATAACGATATATCCTATTACGTAATAACGTATACCGTTACATAGTATTACGTAATAACGTATAACGACATATACTATTACGTAATGACATATTACGTCATATACTATTACGTGATGACGTATAATGTTATGTCCCATTACGTAATAACGTATAACGTTATATCCTACTACGTAATAACGCATAACGTTATATAATATTACCTTATAACGTATAACGTTATATACTATTACGTACTGTCGTATAACGTTATATACTATTACGTAATAACGCATAACGTTATATACTATTACCTTATAACGTATAACGTTCTATACTATTACGTAATGGAGGTATAACGTTATTTCCTATCACGTAATAACGTATATCGTTATATAGTATTACCTTATGACGTATAACGTTATGTAGTATTACCCTATCACGTATAACGTTATACACTACTACGTACTAACGTATAACGTTATATACTATTACGTAATGACGTGTAACGTTATACAATATTACGTAATGGCGTATAACGTTATATACTATTACGCAATGACGTATAACGTTATATACTCTTACGTAAAGACGTATAACGTTATATACTATTACGTAATAACGTATAACGTTATATAGTGTTACGTAATAACGTTTAACGTTATATACAATTACGTAATGACGTATAACGTTATATCCTATTACGTAATAACGTGTAACGTTATATACTATTACCTTATAACGTATAACGTTATA
Organism: Bombus pascuorum; assembly: GCF_905332965.1. NCBI lineage: Eukaryota > Metazoa > Arthropoda > Insecta > Hymenoptera > Apidae > Bombus > Bombus pascuorum. The sequence goes on from NC_083498.1 coordinate 4,064,960, forward strand.
TAATATTACGTAATGACGTATAACGTTATATCCTATTACGTAATAAGGTATATCGTTATATAGTATTACCTTATGACGTATAACGTTTTGCAGTATTACCCTATAACGTATAACGTTATATACTACTAAGTACTAACGTATAACGTTATATACTACTACCTTATAACGTTTAACGTTATATACTATTACGTAATGACGTATAACGTTATATAATATTACGTAATGACGTATAACGTTATATACTATTACGTAATGACGAATAACGTTATATCCTATTACGTAATAACGTGTAACGTTATATACTACTACCTTATAATGTATAACGTTATATACTATTACGTAATGACGTATAACGTTATATACTATTACGTAATGACGTATAACGTTATATCCTATTACGTAATAAGGTATAACGTCATATACTATTATCTTATAACGTATAACGTTATATCCTATTACGTACTAACGTATAACGTTATATACCATTACGTAATGACGTATAACGATATATCCTATTACGTACTAACGTATAACGTTATATACCACTACGTAATAACGTGTAACGTTATATAATATTACCTTATAATGTATAACGTTATATCCTATTACGTAATAACGTATAACGTTATATACTATTACCTTATAACGTATAACGTTATATCCTATTACGTACTAACGTATAACGTTATATACCATTACGTAATGACGTATAACGTTATATACTATTACGTAATGACGTATAACGTTATATCCTATTACGTAATAACGTGTAACGTTATATACTATTACCTTATAATGTATAACGTTATATACTATTACGTAATGACGTATAACGTTATATACCATTACGTAATAACGTCTAACGTTATATCCTATTAGGTAATGACGTATAACGTTATATCCTATTACGTAATAACGTGTAACGTTATATCCTATTACGTACTAACGTATAACGTTATATACCATTACGTAATGACGTATAACGTTATATCCTATTACGTACTAACGTATAACGTTATATACCACTACGTAATAACGTGTAACGTTATATAATATTACCTTATAACGTATAACGTTATATCCTATTACGTAATAACGTATAACGTTATATACTATTACCTTATAACGTATAACGTTATATAATATTACGTAATGACGTATAACGTTATATCCTATTACGTAATAACGTATATCGTTATATAGTATTACCTTATGACGTATAACGTTTTGCAGTATTACCCTATAACGTATAACGTTATATACTACTAAGTACTAACGTATAACGTTATATACTATTACCTTATAACGCTTAACGTTATATACTATTACGTAATGACGTATAACGTTATATAATATTACGTAATGACGTATAACGTTATATACTATTACGTAATGACGTATAACGTTATATCCTATTACGTAATAACGTGTAACGTTATATACTATTACCTTATAATGTATAACGTTATATACTATTACGAAATGACGTATAACGTTATATACTATTACGTAATGACGTATAACGTTATATCCTATTACGTAATAACGTATAACGTCATATACTATTACCTTATAACGTATAACGTTATATCCTATTACGTACTAACGTATAACGTTATATACCATTACGTAATGACGTATAACGTTATATCCTATTACGTACTAACGTATAACGTTATACACCACTACGTAATAACGTGTAACGTTATATAATATTACCTTATAATGTATAACGTTATATCCTATTACGTAATAACGTATAACGTTATATACTATTACCTTATAACGTATAACGTTATATCCTATTACGTACTAACGTATAACGTTATATACCGTTCCGTAATAACGTGTAACGTTATATCCTATTACGTAATGACGTATAACGTTATATCCTATTATGTAATAACGTGTAACGTTATATACTATTACGTAATGACGTATAACGTTATATCCTATTACGTAATAACGTGTAACGTTATATCCTATTACGTACTAACGTATAACGTTATATACCATTACGTAATGACGTATAACGTTATATCCTATTAGGTAATGACGTATAACGATATATCCTATTACGTAATAACGTATACCGTTATATAGTATTACGTAATAACGTATAACGACATATACTATTACGTAATGACATATTACGTCATATACTATTACGTGATGACGTATAATGTTATATCCCATTACGTAATAACGTATAACGTTATATACTATTACGTAATGACGTATAACGATATATCCTATTACGTAATAACGTATACCGTTACATAGTATTTCGTAATAACGTATAACGACATATACTATTACGTAATGACATATTACGTCATATACTATTACGTGATGACGTATAATGTTATGTCCCATTACGTAATAACGTATAACGTTATATCCTACTACGTAATAACGCATAACGTTATATAATATTACCTTATAACGTATAACGTTATATACTATTACGTACTGTCGTATAACGTTATATACTATTACGTAATAACGCATAACGTTATATACTATTACCTTATAACGTATAACGTTCTATACTATTACGTAATGGAGGTATAACGTTATTTCCTATCACGTAATAACGTATATCGTTATATAGTATTACCTTATGACGTATAACGTTATGTAGTATTACCCTATCACGTATAACGTTATACACTACTACGTACTAACGTATAACGTTATATACTATTACGTAATGACGTGTAACGTTATACAATATTACGTAATGGCGTATAACGTTATATACTATTACGCAATGACGTATAACGTTATATACTCTTACGTAAAGACGTATAACGTTATATACTATTACGTAATAACGTATAACGTTATATAGTGTTACGTAATAACGTTTAACGTTATATACAATTACGTAATGACGTATAACGTTATATCCTATTACGTAATAACGTGTAGCGTTATATACTATTACCTTATAATGTATAACGTTATATACTATTACGTAATGACGTATAACGTTATATACCATTACGTAATAACGTGTAACGTTATATCCTATTACCTTATAACGTATAACGTTATATAATATTACGTAATGACGTATAACGTTATATCCTATTACGTAATAAGGTATATCGTTATATAGTATTACCTTATGACGTATAACGTTTTGCAGTATTACCCTATAACGTATAACGTTATATACTACTAAGTACTAACGTATAACGTTATATACTATTACCTTATAACGTTTAACGTTATATACTATTACGTAATGACTTATAACGTTATATAATATTACGTAATGACGTATAACGTTATATACTATTACGTAATGACGTATAACGTTATATCCTATTACGTAATAACGTGTAACGTTATATACTATTACCTTATAATGTATAACGTTATATACTATTACGTAATGACGTATAACGTTATATACTATTACGTAATGACGTATAACGTCATATCCTATTACGTAATAACGTATAACGTTATATACCACTACGTAATAACGTGTAACGTTATATAATATTACCTTATAACGTATAACGTTATATCCTATTACGTAATAACGTATAACGTTATATACTATTACCTTATAACGTATATCGTTATATAGTATTACGTAATGACGTATAACGTTATATCCTATTACGTAATAACGTATACTGATATATAGTATTACGTAATAACGTACAACGTCATATACTATTACGTAATGACGTATAACGTTATATCCTATTACGTAATAACGTATACTGTTATATAGTATTACGTAATAACGTACAACGTCATATACTATTACGTAATAACGTGTAACGTTATATACTATTATCTTATAACGTATAACGTTATATCCTATTACGTACTAACGTATAACGTTATATACTATTACGTAATAACGTGTAACGTTATATCCTATTTTGTAATAACGTATAACGTTATATACTATTACGTAATGACGTATAACGTTATATCCTATTACGTAATAACGTGTAACGTTATATACTATTACCTTATAATGTATAACGTTATATACTATTACCTTATAATGTATAACGTTATATACTATTACGTAATGACGTATAACGTTATATCCCATTACGTAATAACGTATAACGTTATATCCTATTACGTAATAACGTTAAACGTTATATACTATTACGTAATGACGTATAACGTTATATCCTATTACGTAATATCGTATAACGTTATGTACTATTACGTAATGACGTATAACGATATATCCTATTACGTAATAACGTGTAACGTTATATACTATTATCTTATAACGTATAACGTTATATGCTATTACGTAATAACGCATAACGTTATATAATATAACCTTATAACGTATAACGTTATATAGTATTACGTAATGACGTATAACGTTATATCCTATTACGTAATAACGTATACTGTTATATAGTATTACGTAATAACGTACAACGTCATATACTATTACGTAATGACGTATTACGTTATATACTATTACGTAATGACGTATAACGTTATATACTATTACGTAATGACGTATAACGTTATATACTATTACGTACTGTCGTATAACGTTATATGCTATTACGTACTGTCGTATAACGTTATATACTATTACGTAATAACGCATAACGTTATATACTATTACCTTATAACGTATAACGTTCTATACTATAACGTAATGACGTATAACGTTATTTCCTATCACGTAATAACGTATATCGTTATATAGTATTACCTTATGACGTATAACGTTATGTAGTATTACCCTATAACGTATAACGTTACATACTAATACGTACTAACGTATAACGTTATATACTATTACGTAATGACGTATAACGTTATATAATATTACGTAATGACGTATAACGTTATATACTATTACGCAATGACGTATAACGTTATATACTATTACGTAACAACGTATAACGTTATATACTAGTACGTAATAACGTATAACGTTATATCCTATTACGTAATAACGTATATCGTTATATAGTATTACCTTATGACGTATAACGTTTTGTAGTATTACGCTATAACGTATAACGTGATATACTACTAAGTACTAACGTATAACGTTATATACTATTACCGTATAACGTATAACGTTATATACTATTACCTTATAACGTATAACGTTATATACTATTAAGTAATGACGTATAAGGTTATATAATATTACGTAATGACGTGTAACGTTATATAATATTACGTAATGACGTATAACGTTATATACTATTACGTAATGACGTATAACGTTATATACTATCACGTAATAACGTATACCGTTATATAGTGTTACGTAATAACGTATAACGTTATATACTAATACGTAATAACGTATAACGTTACATACTACTACCTTATAACGTATAACGTTATATACTATTACGTAATGACGTATAACGTTATATCCTATTACGTAATAACATATATCGTTATATAGTATTACCTTATGACGTATAACGGTATGTAGTACTACGCTATAACGTATAACGTTATATACTACTACGTACTGACGTATAACGTTATATCCTATTATGTAGTAACGTGTAACGTTATGTACTATTACCTTATAACGTATAACGTTATATACTATTACCTTATAACGTATAACGTATAACGTTATATCCTATTACGTACTAACGTATAACGTTATATACCATTACGTAATAACGTGTAACGTTATATAATATTACCTTATAACGTATAACGTTATATACTATTACGTAATGACGTATAACGTTATATACTATTACGTAATGACGTATAACGTTATATCCTATTATGTAATAACGTATAACGTTATATACTATTACGTAATGACGTATAACGTTATATCCTATTACGTAATAACGTGTAACGTTGTATACTATTACCTTATAATGTATAACGTTATATACTATTACGTAATGACGTATAACGTTATATACTATTACGTAATGACGTATAACGTTATATCCTATTACGTAATAACGTATATCGTTATATAGTATTACCTTATGACGTATAACGTTTTGTAGTATTCCCCTATAACGTATAACGTTATATACTACTAAGTACTAACGTATAACGTTATATACTATTACCTTATAACGTATAACGTTATATACTATTACGTAATGACGTATAACGTTATATAATATTACGTAATGACGTATAACGTTATATAATATTACGTAATGACGTATAACGTTATATACTATTACGTAATGACGTATAACGTTATATACTATTACGTAATAACGTATATCGTTATATACTATTACCTCATAACGTATAACGTTATATAATATTACGTTATGACGTATAACGTTATATCCTATTACGTAATAACGTATATCGTTATATAGTATTACCTTATGACGTATAACGTTTTGTAGTATTACGCTATAACGTATAACGTTATATACTACTAAGTACTAACGTATAACGTTATATACTACTAAGTACTAACGTATAACGTTATATACTACTAAGTACTAACGTATAACGTTATATACTATTACCGTATAACGTATAACGTTATATACTATTACGTAATGACGTATAACGTTATATCCTATTATGTAATAACGTATAACGTTATATACTATTACGTAATGACGTATAACGTTATATAATATTACGTAATGACGTATAACGTTATATAATATTACGTAATGACGTATAACGTTATATACCACTACGTAATAACGCGTAACGTTATATAATATTACCTTATAACGTATAACGTTATATCCTATTACGTAATAACGTATAACGTTATATTCTATTACCTTATAACGTATAACGTTGTATCCTATTACGTACTAACGTATAACGTTTTATACCATTACGTAATAACATGTAACATTATATCCTATTACGCAATGACGTATAACGTTATATACTATTACGTAATGACGTATAACGTTATATCCTATTACGTAATAACGTATAACGTCAGATACTATTACCATATAACGTATAACGTTATATCCTATTACGTAATAACGTGTAACGTTATATACTATTACCATATAACGTATAACGTTATATACTATTACGTAATGACGTTTAACGATATATCCTATTACGTAATAACGTATACCGTTATATAGTATTACGTAATAACTTATAACGACATATACTATTACGTAATGACATATTACGTCATATACTATTACGTGATGACGTATAACGTTATATCCCATTACGTAATAACGTATAACGTTATATCCTATTACGTAATAACGCATAACTTTATATAATATAACCTTATAACGTATAACGCTATATACTATTATGTAATGACGTATAACGTTATATCCTATTACGTAATAACGTATAACTTTATATACTATTACGTCATGACGTATAACGTTATATCCTATTACGTAATAACGTATAACGTTATGTACTATTACGTAATGACGTATAACGATATATCCTATTACGTAATAACGTGTAACGTTATATACTATTATCTTATAACGTATAACGTTATATGCTATTACGTAATAACGCATAACGTTATATAATATAACCTTATAACGTATAACGTTATATAGTATTACGTAATGACGTATAACGTTATATCCTATTACGTAATAACGTATACTGTTATATAGTATTACGTAATAACGTACAACGTCATATACTATTACGTAATGACGTATAACGTTATATCCTATTACGTAATAACGTATACTGTTATATAGTATTACGTAATAACGTACAACGTCATATACTATTACGTAATGACATATTACGTTATATACTATTACGTAATGACGTATAACGTTATATACTATTACGTAATGACGTATAACGTTATATACTATTACGTACTGTCGTATAACGTTATATGCTATTACGTACTGTCGTATAACGTTATATACTATTACGTAATAACGCATAACGTTATATACTATTACCTTATAACGTATAACGTTCTATACTATTACGTAATGACGTATAACGTTATTTCCTATCACGTAATAACGTATATCGTTATATAGTATTACCTTATGACTTTTAACGTTATGTAGTATTACCCTATAACGTATAACGTTACATACTAATACGTACTAACGTATAACGTTATATACTATTACGTAATGACGTATAACGTTATATACTATTACCCTATAACGTATAACGTTATATCTTACTACGTACTAACGTATAACGTTATATACCATTACGTAATAACGTGTAACGTTATATAATATTACCTTATAATGTATAACGTTATATACTATTACGTAATGACGTATAACGTTATATACTATTACGTAATGACGTATAACGTTATATCCTATTATGTAATAACGTATAACGTTATATACTATTACGTAATGACGTATAACGTTATATCCTATTACGTAATAACGTGTAACGTTATATACTATTACCTTATAATGTATAACGTTATATACTATTACGTAATGACGTATAACGTTATATACTATTACGTAATGACGTATAACGTTATATCCTATTACGTAATAACGTATATCGTTATATAGTATTACCTTATGACGTATAACGTTTTGTAGTATTACCCTATAACGTATAACGTTATATACTACTAAGTACTAACGTATAACGTTATATACTATTACGTAATGACGTATAACGTTATATACTATTACGTAATAACGTATACCGTTATATAGTGTTACGTAATAACGTATAACGTTATATACTATTGCGTAATGACGTATAACGTTATATCCTATTACGTAATAACGTATAACGTTATATACTATTACCTTATAACGTATAACGTTATATCCTACTACGTACTAACGTATAACGTTGTATACCATTACGTAATAACGTGTAACGTTATATAATATTATCTTATAACGTATAACGTTATATACTATTACGTAATGACGTATAACGTTATATCCTATTACGTAATAACGTGTAACGTTATATACTATTACCTTATAACGTACAACGTTATATAATATTACGCAATGACGTATAACGTTATATCCTATTACGTAATAACGTATATCGTTATATAGTATTACCTTATGACGTATAACGTTTTGTAGTATTACCCTATAACGTATAACGTTATATACTACTAAGTACTAACGTATAACGTTATATACTATTACCTTATAACGTATAACGTTATATACTATTACGTAATGACGTATAACGTTATATAATATTACGTAATGACGTATAACGTTATATAATATTACGTAATGACGCATAACGCTATATACTATTACGTAATGACGTATAACGTTATATACTATCACGTAATAACGTATACCGTTATATAGTGTTACGTAATAACGTATAACGTTATATACTAATACGTAATAACGTATAACGTTACATACTACTACCTTATAACGTATAACGTTATATACTATTACGTAATGACGTGTAACGTTATATACTACTACCTTATAATGTATAACGTTATATACTATTACGTAATGACGTATAACGTTATATACTATTACGTAATGACGTATAACGTTATATCCTATTACGTAATAAGGTATAACGTCATATACTATTACCTTATAACGTATAACGTTATATCCTATTACGTACTAACGTATAACGTTATATACCATTACGTAATGACGTATAACGATATATCCTATTACGTACTAACGTATAACGTTATATACCACTACGGAATAACGTGTAACGTTATATAATATTACCTTATAATGTATAACGTTATATCCTATTACGTAATAACGTATAACGTTATATACTATTACCTTATAACGTATAACGTTATATCCTATTACGTACTAACGTATAACGTTATATACTATTACGTAATAACGTGTAACGTTATATCCTATTATGTAATAACGTATAACGTTATATACTATTACGTAATGACGTATAACGTTATATCCTATTACGTAATAACGTGTAACGTTATATACTATTACCTTATAATGTATAACGTTATATACTATTACATAATTACGTATAACGTTATATACCATTACGTAATAACGTCTAACGTTATATCCTATTAGGTAATGACGTATAACGATATATCCTATTACGTAATAACGTATAGCGTTATATAGTATTACGTAATAACGTATAACGACATATACTATTACGTAATGACATATTACGTCATATACTATTACGTGATGACGTATAATGTTATATCCCATTACGTAATAACGTATAACGTTATATACTATTACGTAATGACGTATAACGATATATCCTATTACGTAATAACGTATACCGTTACATAGTATTACGTAATAACGTATAACGACATATACTATTACGTAATGACATATTACGTCATATACTATTACGTGATGACGTATAATGTTATGTCCCATTACGTAATAACGTATAACGTTATATCCTATTACGTAATAACGCATAACGTTATATAATATTACCTTATAACGTATAACGTTATATACTATTACGTACTGTCGTATAACGTTATATACTAATACGTCATGACGTATAACGTTATATCCTATTACGTAATAACGTATAACGTTATGTACTATTACGTAATGACGTATAACGATATATCCTATTACGTAATAACGTATACCGTTATATAGTATTACGTAATAACGTACAACGTCATATACTATTACGTAATGACGTATAACGATATATCCTATTACGTAATAACGTATACCGTTACATAGTATTACGTAATAACGTATAACGACATATACTATTACGTAATGACATATTACGTCATATACTATTACGTGATGACGTATAATGTTATGTCCCATTACGTAATAACGTATAACGTTATATCCTATTACGTAATAACGCATAACGTTATATAATATTACCTTATAACGTATAACGTTATATACTATTACGTACTGTCGTATAACGTTATATGCTATTACGTACTGTCGTATAACGTTATATACTATTACGTAATAACGCATAACGTTATATACTACTACCTTATAACGTATAACGTTCTATACTATTACGTAATGGAGGTATAACGTTATTTCCTATCACGTAATAACGTATATCGTTATATAGTATTACCTTATGACGTATAACGTTATGTAGTATTACCCTATAACGTATAACGTTATATACTACTACGTACTAACGTATAACGTTATATACTATTACGTAATGACGTATAACGTTATATAATATTACGTAATGGCGTATAACGTTATATACTATTACGCAATGACGTATAACGTTATATACTCTTACGTAAAGACGTATAACGTTATATACTATTACGTAATAACGTATAACGTTATATAGCATTACGTAATAACGTATAACGTTATATACTAGTACGTAATAACGTATAACGTTACATACTATTACCTTATAACGTATAACGTTATATACTATTACGTAATGACGTATAACGTTATATCCTATTACGTAATAACGTATATCGTTATATACTATTACCTCATAACGTATAACGTTATATAATATTACGTTATGACGTATAACGTTATATCCTATTACGTAATAACGTATATCGTTATATAGTATTACCTTATGACGTATAACGTTTTGTAGTATTACGCTATAACGTATAACGTTATATACTACTAAATACTAACGTATAACGTTATATACTACTAAGTACTAACGTATAACGTTATATACTATTACCGTATAACGTATAACGTATAACGTTATATACTATTACGTAATGACGTATAACGTTATATAATATTACGTAATGACGTATAACGTTATATACTATCACGTAATGACGTATAACGTAATATCCTATTACGTAATGATGTATAACGTTATGTAGTATTACCCTATAACGTATAACGTTATATACTGCTACGTACTGACGTATAACGTTATATCCTATTACGTAGTAACGTGTAACGTTATATACTATTACCTTATAACGCATAACGTTATATACTATTACCTTATAACGTATAACGTATAACGTTGTATCCTATTACGTACTAACGTATAACGTTATATACCATTACGTAATGACGTATATCGTTATATCCTATTACGTACTAACGTATAACGTTATATACCACTACGTAATAACGCGTAACGTTATATAATATTACCCTATAACGTATAACGTTACATACTAATACGTACTAACGTATAACGTTATATACTATTACGTAATGACGTATAACGTTATATACTATTACCCTATAACGTATAACGTTATATCTTACTACGTACTAACGTATAACGTTATATACCATTACGTAATAACGTGTAACGTTATATAATATTACCTTATAATGTATAACGTTATATACTATTACGTAATGACGTATAACGTTATATACTATTACGTAATGACGTATAACGTTATATCCTATTATGTAATAACGTATAACGTTATATACTATTACGTAATGACGTATAACGTTATATCCTATTACGTAATAACGTGTAACGTTATATACTATTACCTTATAATGTATAACGTTATATACTATTACGTAATGACGTATAACGTTATATACTATTACGTAATGACGTATAACGTTATATCCTATTACGTAATAACGTATATCGTTATATAGTATTACCTTATGACGTATAACGTTTTGTAGTATTACCCTATAACGTATAACGTTATATACTACTAAGTACTAACGTATAACGTTATATACTATTACGTAATGACGTATAACGTTATATACTATTACGTAATAACGTATACCGTTATATAGTGTTACGTAATAACGTATAACGTTATATACTATTACGTAATGACGTATAACGTTATATCCTATTACGTAATAACGTATAACGTTATATACTATTACCTTATAACGTATAACGTTATATCCTACTACGTACTAACGTATAACGTTGTATACCATTACGTAATAACGTGTAACGTTATATAATATTATCTTATAACGTATAACGTTATATACTATTACGTAATGACGTATAACGTTATATCCTATTACGTAATAACGTGTAACGTTATATACTATTACCTTATAACGTACAACGTTATATAATATTACGCAATGACGTATAACGTTATATCCTATTACGTAATAACGTATATCGTTATATAGTATTACCTTATGACGTATAACGTTTTGTAGTATTACCCTATAACGTATAACGTTATATACTACTAAGTACTAACGTATAACGTTATATACTATTACCTTATAACGTATAACGTTATATACTATTACGTAATGACGTATAACGTTATATAATATTACGTAATGACGTATAACGTTATATAATATTACGTAATGACGCATAACGCTATATACTATTACGTAATGACGTATAACGTTATATACTATCACGTAATAACGTATACCGTTATATAGTGTTACGTAATAACGTATAACGTTATATACTAATACGTAATAACGTATAACGTTACATACTACTACCTTATAACGTATAACGTTATATACTATTACGTAATGACGTGTAACGTTATATACTACTACCTTATAATGTATAACGTTATATACTATTACGTAATGACGTATAACGTTATATACTATTACGTAATGACGTATAACGTTATATCCTATTACGTAATAAGGTATAACGTCATATACTATTACCTTATAACGTATAACGTTATATCCTATTACGTACTAACGTATAACGTTATATACCATTACGTAATGACGTATAACGATATATCCTATTACGTACTAACGTATAACGTTATATACCACTACGGAATAACGTGTAACGTTATATAATATTACCTTATAATGTATAACGTTATATCCTATTACGTAATTTCGTATAACGTTATATACTATTACCTTATAACGTATAACGTTATATCCTATTACGTACTAACGTATAACGTTATATACTATTACGTAATAACGTGTAACGTTATATCCTATTATGTAATAACGTATAACGTTATATACTATTACGTAATGACGTATAACGTTATATCCTATTACGTAATAACGTGTAACGTTATATACTATTACCTTATAATGTATAACGTTATATACTATTACATAATTACGTATAACGTTATATACCATTACGTAATAACGTCTAACGTTATATCCTATTAGGTAATGACGTATAACGATATATCCTATTACGTAATAACGTATAGCGTTATATAGTATTACGTAATAACGTATAACGACATATACTATTACGTAATGACATATTACGTCATATACTATTACGTGATGACGTATAATGTTATATCCCATTACGTAATAACGTATAACGTTATATACTATTACGTAATGACGTATAACGATATATCCTATTACGTAATAACGTATACCGTTACATAGTATTACGTAATAACGTATAACGACATATACTATTACGTAATGACATATTACGTCATATACTATTACGTGATGACGTATAATGTTATGTCCCATTACGTAATAACGTATAACGTTATATCCTATTACGTAATAACGCATAACGTTATATAATATTACCTTATAACGTATAACGTTATATACTATTACGTACTGTCGTATAACGTTATATACTAATACGTCATGACGTATAACGTTATATCCTATTACGTAATAACGTATAACGTTATGTACTATTACGTAATGACGTATAACGATATATCCTATTACGTAATAACGTATACCGTTATATAGTATTACGTAATAACGTACAACGTCATATACTATTACGTAATGACGTATAACGATATATCCTATTACGTAATAACGTATACCGTTACATAGTATTACGTAATAACGTATAACGACATATACTATTACGTAATGACATATTACGTCATATACTATTACGTGATGACGTATAATGTTATGTCCCATTACGTAATAACGTATAACGTTATATCCTATTACGTAATAACGCATAACGTTATATAATATTACCTTATAACGTATAACGTTATATACTATTACGTACTGTCGTATAACGTTATATGCTATTACGTACTGTCGTATAACGTTATATACTATTACGTAATAACGCATAACGTTATATAATATTACCTTATAACGTATAACGTTATATACTATTACGTACTGTCGTATAACGTTATATACTAATACGTCATGACGTATAACGTTATATCCTATTACGTAATAACGTATAACGTTATGTACTATTACGTAATGACGTATAACGTTATATACTATCACGTAATAACGTATACCGTTATATAGTGTTACGTAATAACGTATAACGTTATATACTAATACGTAATAACGTATAACGTTACATACTACTACCTTATAACGTATAACGTTATATACTATTACGTAATGACGTGTAACGTTATATACTACTACCTTATAATGTATAACGTTATATACTACTACCTTATAACGCATAACGTTCTATACTATTACGTAATGGAGGTATAACGTTATTTCCTATCACGTAATAACGTATATCGTTATATAGTATTACCTTATGACGTATAACGTTATGTAGTATTACCCTATAACGTATAACGTTATATACTACTACGTACTAACGTATAACGTTATATACTATTACGTAATGACGTATAACGTTATATAATATTACGTAATGGCGTATAACGTTATATACTATTACGCAATGACGTATAACGTTATATACTCTTACGTAAAGACGTATAACGTTATATACTATTACGTAATAACGTATAACGTTATATAGCATTACGTAATAACGTATAACGTTATATACTAGTACGTAATAACGTATAACGTTACATACTATTACCTTATAACGTATAACGTTATATACTATTACGTAATGACGTATAACGTTATATCCTATTACGTAATAACGTATATCGTTATATACTATTACCTCATAACGTATAACGTTATATAATATTACGTTATGACGTATAACGTTATATCCTATTACGTAATAACGTATATCGTTATATAGTATTACCTTATGACGTATAACGTTTTGTAGTATTACGCTATAACGTATAACGTTATATACTACTAAATACTAACGTATAACGTTATATACTACTAAGTACTAACGTATAACGTTATATACTATTACCGTATAACGTATAACGTATAACGTTATATACTATTACGTAATGACGTATAACGTTATATAATATTACGTAATGACGTATAACGTTATATACTATCACGTAATGACGTATAACGTAATATCCTATTACGTAATGATGTATAACGTTATGTAGTATTACCCTATAACGTATAACGTTATATACTGCTACGTACTGACGTATAACGTTATATCCTATTACGTAGTAACGTGTAACGTTATATACTATTACCTTATAACGCATAACGTTATATACTATTACCTTATAACGTATAACGTATAACGTTGTATCCTATTACGTACTAACGTATAACGTTATATACCATTACGTAATGACGTATATCGTTATATCCTATTACGTACTAACGTATAACGTTATATACCACTACGTAATAACGCGTAACGTTATATAATATTACCTTATAACGTATAACGTTATATCCTATTACGTAATAACGTATAACGTTATATACTATTACCTTATAACGTATAACGTTGTATCCTATTACGTACTAACGTATAACGTTTTATACCATTACGTAATAACATGTAACATTATATCCTATTACGTAATGACGTATAACGTTATATCCTATTATGTAATAACGTATAACGTTATATACTGTTACGTAATGACGTATAACGTTATATCCTATTATGTAATAACGTATAATGTTATATACTATTACGTAATGACGTATAACGTTTTATCCTATTACGTAATAACGTGTAACGTTATATACTATTACCTTATAATGTATAACGTTATATACTATTACGTAATGACGTATAACGTTATATACTATTACGTAATGACGTATAACGTTATATCCTATTACGTAATAACGTATAACGTCAGATACTATTACCATATAACGTATAACGTTATATCCTATTACGTAATAACGTGTAACGTTATATACTATTACCATATAACGTATAACGTTATATACTATTACGTAATGACGTTTAACGATATATCCTATTACGTAATAACGTATACCGTTATATAGTATTACGTAATAACTTATAACGACATATACTATTACGTAATGACATATTACGTCATATACTATTACGTGATGACGTATAACGTTATATCCCATTACGTAATAACGTATAACGTTATATCCTATTACGTAATAACGCATAACTTTATATAATATAACCTTATAACGTATAACGCTATATACTATTATGTAATGACGTATAACGTTATATCCTATTACGTAATAACGTATAACTTTATATACTATTACGTCATGACGTATAACGTTATATCCTATTACGTAATAACGTATAACGTTATGTACTATTACGTAATGACGTATAACGATATATCCTATTACGTAATAACGTGTAACGTTATATACTATTATCTTATAACGTATAACGTTATATGCTATTACGTAATAACGCATAACGTTATATAATATAACCTTATAACGTATAACGTTATATAGTATTACGTAATGACGTATAACGTTATATCCTATTACGTAATAACGTATACTGTTATATAGTATTACGTAATAACGTACAACGTCATATACTATTACGTAATGACGTATAACGTTATATCCTATTACGTAATAACGTATACTGTTATATAGTATTACGTAATAACGTACAACGTCATATACTATTACGTAATGACATATTACGTTATATACTATTACGTAATGACGTATAACGTTATATACTATTACGTAATGACGTATAACGTTATATACTATTACGTACTGTCGTATAACGTTATATGCTATTACGTACTGTCGTATAACGTTATATACTATTACGTAATAACGCATAACGTTATATACTATTACCTTATAACGTATAACGTTCTATACTATTACGTAATGACGTATAACGTTATTTCCTATCACGTAATAACGTATATCGTTATATAGTATTACCTTATGACTTTTAACGTTATGTAGTATTACCCTATAACGTATAACGTTACATACTAATACGTACTAACGTATAACGTTATATACTATTACGTAATGACGTATAACGTTATATACTATTACCCTATAACGTATAACGTTATATCTTACTACGTACTAACGTATAACGTTATATACCATTACGTAATAACGTGTAACGTTATATAATATTACCTTATAATGTATAACGTTATATACTATTACGTAATGACGTATAACGTTATATACTATTACGTAATGACGTATAACGTTATATCCTATTATGTAATAACGTATAACGTTATATACTATTACGTAATGACGTATAACGTTATATCCTATTACGTAATAACGTGTAACGTTATATACTATTACCTTATAATGTATAACGTTATATACTATTACGTAATGACGTATAACGTTATATACTATTACGTAATGACGTATAACGTTATATCCTATTACGTAATAACGTATATCGTTATATAGTATTACCTTATGACGTATAACGTTTTGTAGTATTACCCTATAACGTATAACGTTATATACTACTAAGTACTAACGTATAACGTTATATACTATTACGTAATGACGTATAACGTTATATACTATTACGTAATAACGTATACCGTTATATAGTGTTACGTAATAACGTATAACGTTATATACTATTACGTAATGACGTATAACGTTATATCCTATTACGTAATAACGTATAACGTTATATACTATTACCTTATAACGTATAACGTTATATCCTACTACGTACTAACGTATAACGTTGTATACCATTACGTAATAACGTGTAACGTTATATAATATTATCTTATAACGTATAACGTTATATACTATTACGTAATGACGTATAACGTTATATCCTATTACGTAATAACGTGTAACGTTATATACTATTACCTTATAACGTACAACGTTATATAATATTACGCAATGACGTATAACGTTATATCCTATTACGTAATAACGTATATCGTTATATAGTATTACCTTATGACGTATAACGTTTTGTAGTATTACCCTATAACGTATAACGTTATATACTACTAAGTACTAACGTATAACGTTATATACTATTACCTTATAACGTATAACGTTATATACTATTACGTAATGACGTATAACGTTATATAATATTACGTAATGACGTATAACGTTATATAATATTACGTAATGACGCATAACGCTATATACTATTACGTAATGACGTATAACGTTATATACTATCACGTAATAACGTATACCGTTATATAGTGTTACGTAATAACGTATAACGTTATATACTAATACGTAATAACGTATAACGTTACATACTACTACCTTATAACGTATAACGTTATATACTATTACGTAATGACGTGTAACGTTATATACTACTACCTTATAATGTATAACGTTATATACTATTACGTAATGACGTATAACGTTATATACTATTACGTAATGACGTATAACGTTATATCCTATTACGTAATAAGGTATAACGTCATATACTATTACCTTATAACGTATAACGTTATATCCTATTACGTACTAACGTATAACGTTATATACCATTACGTAATGACGTATAACGATATATCCTATTACGTACTAACGTATAACGTTATATACCACTACGGAATAACGTGTAACGTTATATAATATTACCTTATAATGTATAACGTTATATCCTATTACGTAATTTCGTATAACGTTATATACTATTACCTTATAACGTATAACGTTATATCCTATTACGTACTAACGTATAACGTTATATACTATTACGTAATAACGTGTAACGTTATATCCTATTATGTAATAACGTATAACGTTATATACTATTACGTAATGACGTATAACGTTATATCCTATTACGTAATAACGTGTAACGTTATATACTATTACCTTATAATGTATAACGTTATATACTATTACATAATTACGTATAACGTTATATACCATTACGTAATAACGTCTAACGTTATATCCTATTAGGTAATGACGTATAACGATATATCCTATTACGTAATAACGTATAGCGTTATATAGTATTACGTAATAACGTATAACGACATATACTATTACGTAATGACATATTACGTCATATACTATTACGTGATGACGTATAATGTTATATCCCATTACGTAATAACGTATAACGTTATATACTATTACGTAATGACGTATAACGATATATCCTATTACGTAATAACGTATACCGTTACATAGTATTACGTAATAACGTATAACGACATATACTATTACGTAATGACATATTACGTCATATACTATTACGTGATGACGTATAATGTTATGTCCCATTACGTAATAACGTATAACGTTATATCCTATTACGTAATAACGCATAACGTTATATAATATTACCTTATAACGTATAACGTTATATACTATTACGTACTGTCGTATAACGTTATATACTAATACGTCATGACGTATAACGTTATATCCTATTACGTAATAACGTATAACGTTATGTACTATTACGTAATGACGTATAACGATATATCCTATTACGTAATAACGTATACCGTTATATAGTATTACGTAATAACGTACAACGTCATATACTATTACGTAATGACGTATAACGATATATCCTATTACGTAATAACGTATACCGTTACATAGTATTACGTAATAACGTATAACGACATATACTATTACGTAATGACGTATTACGTCATATACTATTACGTGATGACGTATAATGTTATGTCCCATTACGTAATAACGTATAACGTTATATCCTATTACGTAATAACGCATAACGTTATATAATATTACCTTATAACGTATAACGTTATATACTATTACGTACTGTCGTATAACGTTATATGCTATTACGTACTGTCGTATAACGTTATATACTATTACGTAATAACGCATAACGTTATATACTACTACCTTATAACGCATAACGTTCTATACTATTACGTAATGGAGGTATAACGTTATTTCCTATCACGTAATAACGTATATCGTTATATAGTATTACCTTATGACGTATAACGTTATGTAGTATTACCCTATAACGTATAACGTTATATACTACTACGTACTAACGTATAACGTTATATACTATTACGTAATGACGTATAACGTTATATAATATTACGTAATGGCGTATAACGTTATATACTATTACGCAATGACGTATAACGTTATATACTCTTACGTAAAGACGTATAACGTTATATACTATTACGTAATAACGTATAACGTTATATAGCATTACGTAATAACGTATAACGTTATATACTAGTACGTAATAACGTATAACGTTACATACTATTACCTTATAACGTATAACGTTATATACTATTACGTAATGACGTATAACGTTATATCCTATTACGTAATAACGTATATCGTTATATACTATTACCTCATAACGTATAACGTTATATAATATTACGTTATGACGTATAACGTTATATCCTATTACGTAATAACGTATATCGTTATATAGTATTACCTTATGACGTATAACGTTTTGTAGTATTACGCTATAACGTATAACGTTATATACTACTAAATACTAACGTATAACGTTATATACTACTAAGTACTAACGTATAACGTTATATACTATTACCGTATAACGTATAACGTATAACGTTATATACTATTACGTAATGACGTATAACGTTATATAATATTACGTAATGACGTATAACGTTATATACTATCACGTAATGACGTATAACGTAATATCCTATTACGTAATGATGTATAACGTTATGTAGTATTACCCTATAACGTATAACGTTATATACTGCTACGTACTGACGTATAACGTTATATCCTATTACGTAGTAACGTGTAACGTTATATACTATTACCTTATAACGCATAACGTTATATACTATTACCTTATAACGTATAACGTATAACGTTGTATCCTATTACGTACTAACGTATAACGTTATATACCATTACGTAATGACGTATATCGTTATATCCTATTACGTACTAACGTATAACGTTATATACCACTACGTAATAACGCGTAACGTTATATAATATTACCTTATAACGTATAACGTTATATCCTATTACGTAATAACGTATAACGTTATATACTATTACCTTATAACGTATAACGTTGTATCCTATTACGTACTAACGTATAACGTTTTATACCATTACGTAATAACATGTAACATTATATCCTATTACGTAATGACGTATAACGTTATATCCTATTATGTAATAACGTATAACGTTATATACTGTTACGTAATGACGTATAACGTTATATCCTGTTACGTAATAACGTGTAACGTTATATACTATTACCTTATACTGTATAACGTTATATACTATTACGTAATGACGTATAACGTTATATACCATTACGTATTAACGTGTAACGTTATATCCTATTACGTAATGACGTATAACGTTATATCCTATTACGTAATAACGTATAACGTTATATACTATTACGTAATGACGTATAACGTTATATCCTATTATGTAATAACGTATAACGTTATATACTATTACGTAATGACGTATAACGTTATATAATATTACGTAATGACGTATAACGTTATATAATATTACGTAATGACGTATAACGTTATATACCACTACGTAATAACGCGTAACGTTATATAATATTACCTTATAACGTATAACGTTATATCCTATTACGTAACAACGTATAACGTTATATACTATTACCTTATAACGTATAACGTTGTATCCTATTACGTACTAACGTATAACGTTTTATACCATTACGTAATAACATGTAACATTATATCCTATTACGTAATGACGTATAACGTTATATACTATTACGTAATGACGTATAACGTTATATCCTATTATGTAATAACGTATAACGTTATATACTATTACGTAATGACGTATAACGTTTTATCCTATTACGTAATAACGTGTAACGTTATATACTATTACCTTATAATGTATAACGTTATATACTATTACGTAATGACGTATAACGTTATATACTATTACGTAATGACGTATAACGTTATATCCTATTACGTAATAACGTATAACGTCAGATACTATTACCTTATAACGTATAACGTTATATCCTATTACGTAATAACGTGTAACGTTATATACTATTACCATATAACGTATAACGTTATATACTATTACGTAATGACGTTTAACGATATATCCTATTACGTAATAACGTATACCGTTATATAGTATTACGTAATAACGTATAACGACATATACTATTACGTAATGACATATTACGTCATATACTATTACGTGATGAGGTATAACGTTATATCCCATTACGTAATAACGTATAACGTTATATCCTATTACGTAATAACGCATAACTTTATATAATATAACCTTATAACGTATAACGTTATATACTATTATGTAATGACGTATAACGTTATATCCTATTACGTAATAACGTTAAACGTTATATACTATTACGTCATGACGTATAACGTTATATCCTATTACGTAATAACGTATAACGTTATGTACTATTACGTAATGACGTATAACGATATATCCTATTACGTAATAACGTGTAACGTTATATACTATTATCTTATAACGTATAACGTTATATGCTATTACGTAATAACGCCTAACGTTATATAATATAACCTTATAACGTATAACGTTATATAGTATTACGTAATGACGTATAACGTTATATCCTATTACGTAATAACGTATACTGTTATATAGTATTACGTAATAACGTACAACGTCATATACTATTACGTAATGACGTATAACGTTATATCCTATTACGTAATAACGTATACTGTTATATAGTATTACGTAATAACGTACAACGTCATATACTATTACGTAATGACGTATTACGTTATATACTATTACGTAATGACGTATAACGTTATATACTATTACGTAATGACGTATAACGTTATATACTATTACGTACTGTCGTATAACGTTATATGCTATTACGTACTGTCGTATAACGTTATATACTATTACGTAATAACGCATAACGTTATATACTATTACCTTATAACGTATAACGTTCTATACTATTACGTAATGACGTATAACGTTATTTCCTATCACGTAATAACGTATATCGTTTTATAGTATTACCTTATGACGTATAACGTTATGTAGTATTACCCTATAACGTATAACGTTACATACTACTAAGTACTAACGTATAACGTTATATACTATTACCGTATAACGTATAACGTTATATACTATTACCTTATAACGTATAACGTTATATACTATTACGTAATGACGTATAAGGTTATATAATATTACGTAATGACGTGTAACGTTATATAATATTACGTAATGACGTATAACGTTATATACTATTACGTAATGACGTATAACGTTATATACTATCACGTAATAACGTATACCGTTATATAGTGTTACGTAATAACGTATAACGTTATATACTAATACGTAATAACGTATAACGTTACATACTACTACCTTATAACGTATAACGTTATATACTATTACGTAATGACGTATAACGTTATATCCTATTACGTAATAACATATATCGTTATATAGTATTACCTTATGACGTATAACGTTATGTAGTACTACGCTATAACGTATAACGTTATATACTACTACGTACTGACGTATAACGTTATATCCTATTACGTAATAACGTATACCGTTATATAGTATTACGTAATAACGTACAACGTCATATACTATTACGTAATGACGTATTACGTTATATACTATTACGTAATGACGTATAACGTTATATACTATTACGTAATGACGTATAACGTTATATACTATTACGTACTGTCGTATAACGTTATATGCTATTACGTACTGTCGTATAACGTTATATACTATTACGTAATAACGCATAACGTTATATACTACTACCTTATAACGTATAACGTTCTATACTATTACGTAATGGAGGTATAACGTTATTTCCTATCACGTAATAACGTATATCGTTATATAGTATTACCTTATGACCTATAACGTTATGTAGTATTACCCTATAACGTATAACGTTATATACTACTACGTACTAACGTATAACGTTATATACTATTACGTAATGACGTATAACGTTATATAATATTACGTAATGGCGTATAACGTTATATACTATTACGCAATGACGTATAACGTTATATACTCTTACGTAAAGACGTATAACGTTATATACTATTACGTAATGACGTATAACGTTATATACTATCACGTAATGACGTATAACGTAATATCCTATTACGTAATGATGTATAACGTTATATACTATCACGTAATGACGTATAACGTAATATCCTATTACGTAATGATGTATAACGTTATGTAGTATTACCCTATAACGTATAACGTTATATAGTGCTACGTACTGACGTATAACGTTATATCCTATTACGTAGTAACGTGTAACGTTATATACTATTACCTTATAACGCATAACGTTATATACTATTACCTTATAACGTATAACGTATAACGTTATATCCTATTACGTACTAACGTATAACGTTATATACCATTACGTAATGACGTATATCGTTATATCCTATTACGTACTAACGTATAACGTTATATACCACTACGTAATAACGCGTAACGTTATATAATATTACCTTATAACGTATAACGTTATATCCTATTACGTAATAACGTATAACGTTATATACTATTACCTTATAACGTATAACGTTGTATCCTATTACGTACTAACGTATAACGTTTTATACCATTACGTAATAACATGTAACATTATATCCTATTACGTAATGACGTATAACGTTATATCCTATTATGTAATAACGTATAACGTTATATACTGTTACGTAATGACGTATAACGTTATATCCTGTTACGTAATAACGTGTAACGTTATATACTATTACCTTATAGTGTATAACGTTATATACTATTACGTAATGACGTATAACGTTATATACCATTACGTATTAACGTGTAACGTTATATCCTATTACGTAATGACGTATAACGTTATATCCTATTACGTAATAACGTATAACGTTATATACTATTACGTAATGACGTATAACGTTATATCCTATTATGTAATAACGTATAACGTTATATCCTATTACGTACTAACGTATAACGTTATATACCATTACGTAATGACGTATATCGTTATATCCTATTACGTACTAACGTATAACGTTATATACCACTACGTAATAACGCGTAACGTTATATAATATTACCTTATAACGTATAACGTTATATCCTATTACGTAATAACGTATAACGTTATATACTATTACCTTATAACGTATAACGTTGTATCCTATTACGTACTAACGTATAACGTTTTATACCATTACGTAATAACATGTAACATTATATCCTATTACGTAATGACGTATAACGTTATATCCTATTATGTAATAACGTATAACGTTATATACTGTTACGTAATGACGTATAACGTTATATCCTGTTACGTAATAACGTGTAACGTTATATACTATTACCTTATAACGTATAACGTTGTATCCTATTACGTACTAACGTATAACGTTTTATACCATTACGTAATAACATGTAACATTATATCCTATTACGTAATGACGTATAACGTTATATACTATTACGTAATGACGTATAACGTTATATCCTATTATGTAATAACGTATAACGTTATATACTATTACGTAATGACGTATAACGTTTTATCCTATTACGTAATAACGTGTAACGTTATATACTATTACCTTATAATGTATAACGTTATATACTATTACGTAATGACGTATAACGTTATATACTATTACGTAATGACGTATAACGTTATATCCTATTACGTAATAACGTATAACGTCAGATACTATTACCTTATAACGTATAACGTTATATCCTATTACGTAATAACGTGTAACGTTATATACTATTACCATATAACGTATAACGTTATATACTATTACGTAATGACGTTTAACGATATATCCTATTACGTAATAACGTATACCGTTATATAGTATTACGTAATAACGTATAACGACATATACTATTACGTAATGACATATTACGTCATATACTATTACGTGATGAGGTATAACGTTATATCCCATTACGTAATAACGTATAACGTTATATCCTATTACGTAATAACGCATAACTTTATATAATATAACCTTATAACGTATAACGTTATATACTATTATGTAATGACGTATAACGTTATATCCTATTACGTAATAACGTTAAACGTTATATACTATTACGTCATGACGTATAACGTTATATCCTATTACGTAATAACGTATAACGTTATGTACTATTACGTAATGACGTATAACGATATATCCTATTACGTAATAACGTGTAACGTTATATACTATTATCTTATAACGTATAACGTTATATGCTATTACGTAATAACGCATAACGTTATATAATATAACCTTATAACGTATAACGTTATATAGTATTACGTAATGACGTATAACGTTATATCCTATTACGTAATAACGTATACAGTTATATAGTATTACGTAATAACGTACAACGTCATATACTATTACGTAATGACGTATAACGTTATATCCTATTACGTAATAACGTATACTGTTATATAGTATTACGTAATAACGTACAACGTCATATACTATTACGTAATGACGTATTACGTTATATACTATTACGTAATGACGTATAACGTTATATACTATTACGTAATGACGTATAACGTTATATACTATTACGTACTGTCGTATAACGTTATATGCTATTACGTACTGTCGTATAACGTTATATACTATTACGTAATAACGCATAACGTTATATACTATTACCTTATAACGTATAACGTTCTATACTATTACGTAATGACGTATAACGTTATTTCCTATCACGTAATAACGTATATCGTTATATAGTATTACCTTATGACGTATAACGTTATGTAGTATTACCCTATAACGTATAACGTTACATACTACTAAGTACTAACGTATAACGTTATATACTATTACCGTATAACGTATAACGTTATATACTATTACCTTATAACGTATAACGTTATATACTATTACGTAATGACGTATAAGGTTATATAATATTACGTAATGACGTGTAACGTTATATAATATTACGTAATGACGTATAACGTTATATACTATTACGTAATGACGTATAACGTTATATACTATCACGTAATAACGTATACCGTTATATAGTGTTACGTAATAACGTATAACGTTATATACTAATACGTAATAACGTATAACGTTACATACTACTACCTTATAACGTATAACGTTATATACTACTACGTACTGACGTATAACGTTATATCCTATTATGTAGTAACGTGTAACGTTATGTACTATTACCTTATAACGTATAACGTTATATACTATTACCTTATAACGTATAACGTATAACGTTATATCCTATTACGTACTAACGTATAACGTTATATACTATTACGTAATGACGTATAACGTTATATACTATTACGTAATAACGTATACCGTTTTATAGTGTTACGTAATAACGTATAACGTTATATACTATTACGTAATGACGTATAACGTTATATCCTATTACGTAATAACGTATAACGTTATATACTATTACCTTATAACGTATAACGTTATATCTTACTACGTACTAACGTATAACGTTATATACCATTACGTAATAACGTGTAACGTTATATAATATTACCTTATAACGTATAACGTTATATACTATTACGTAATGACGTATAACGTTATATACTATTACGTAATGACGTATAACGTTATATCCTATTATGTAATAACGTATAACGTTATATACTATTACGTAATGACGTATAACGTTATATCCTATTACGTAATAACGTGTAACGTTATATACTATTACCTTATAATGTATAACGTTATATACTATTACGTAATGACGTATAACGTTATATACTATTACGTAATGACGTATAACGTTATATACTATTACGTAATAACGTATAACGTTATATAGTATTACGTAATAACGTATAACGTTATATACTAGTACGTAATAACGTATAACGTTACATATTATTACCTTATAACGTATAACGTTATATACTATTACGTAATGACGTATAACGTTATATCCTATTACGTAATAACGTATATCGTTATATAGTATTACCTTATGACGTATAACGTTTTGTAGTATTACGCTATAACGTATAACGTTATATACTACTAAATACTAACGTATAACGTTATATACTACTAAGTACTATCGTATAACGTTATATACTATTACCGTATAACGTATAACGTATAACGTTATATACTATTACGTAATGACGTATAACGTTATATACTATTACGTTCTGTCGTATAACGTTATATGCTATTACGTACTGCCGTATAACGTTATATACTATTACGTAATAACGCATAACGTTATATACTACTACCTTATAACGTATAACGTTCTATACTATTACGTAATGGAGGTATAACGTTATTTCCTATCACGTAATAACGTATATCGTTATATAGTATTACCTTATGACGTATAACGTTATGTAGTATTACCCTATAACGTATAACGTTATATACTACTACGTACTAACGTATAACGTTATATACTATTACGTAATGACGTATAACGTTATATAATATTACGTAATGGCGTATAACGTTATATACTATTACGCAATGACGTATAACGTTATATACTCTTACGTAAAGACGTATAACGTTATATACTATTACGTAATAACGTATAACGTTATATAGTATTACGTAATAACGTATAACGTTATATACTAGTACGTAATAACGTATAACGTTACATACTATTACCTTATAACGTATAACGTTATATACTATTACGTAATGACGTATAACGTTATATCCTATTACGTAATAACGTATATCGTTATATACTATTACCTCATAACGTATAACGTTATATAATATTACGTTATGACGTATAACGTTATATCCTATTACGTAATAACGTATATCGTTATATAGTATTACCTTATGACGTATAACGTTTTGTAGTATTACGCTATAACGTATAACGTTATATACTACTAAATACTAACGTATAACGTTATATACTACTAAGTGCTAACGTATAACGTTATATACTATTACCGTATAACGTATACCGTTATATAGTATTACGTAATAACGTATAACGACATATACTATTACGTAATGACATATTACGTCATATACTATTACGTGATGAGGTATAACGTTATATCCCATTACGTAATAACGTATATCGTTATATAGTATTACCTTATGACGTATAACGTTTTGTAGTATTACCCTATAACGTATAACGTTATATACTACTAAGTACTAACGTATAACGTTATATACTACTAAGTACTAACGTATAACGTTATATACTATTACCGTATAACGTATAACGTTATATACTATTACGTAATGACGTATAACGTTATATAATATTACGTAATGACGTATAACGTTATATACTATTACGTAATGACGTATAACGTAATATCCTATTACGTAATGATGTATAACGTTATGTAGTATTACCCTATAACGTATAACGTTATATACTACTACGTACTGACGTATAACGTTATATCCTATTACGTAGTAACGTGTAACGTTGTATACTATTACCTTATAACGCATAACGTTATATACTATTACCTTATAACGTATAACGAATAACGTTATATCCTATTACGTACTAACGTATAACGTTATATACCATTACGTAATGACGTATATCGTTATATCCTATTACGTACTAACGTATAACGTTATATACCACTACGTAATAACGCGTAACGTTATATAATATTACCTTATAACGTATAACGTTTTATCCTATTACGTAATAACGTATAACGTTATATACTATTACCTTATAATGTATAACGTTATATACTATTACGTAATGACGTATAACGTTATATACTATTACGTAATGACGTATAACGTTATATCCTATTACGTAATAACGTATAACGTCAGATACTATTACCTTATAACGTATAACGTTATATCCTATTACGTAATAACGTGTAACGTTATATACTATTACCATATAACGTATAACGTTATATACTATTACGTAATGACGTTTAACGATATATCCTATTACGTAATAACGTATACCGTTATATAGTATTACGTAATAACGTATAACGACATATACTATTACGTAATGACATATTACGTCATATACTATTACGTGATGAGGTATAACGTTATATCCCATTACGTAATAACGTATAACGTTATATCCTATTATGTAATAACGCATAACTTTATATAATATAACCTTATAACGTATAACGTTATATACTATTATGTAATGACGTATAACGTTATATCCTATTACGTAATAACGTTAAACGTTATATACTATTACGTCATGACGTATAACGTTATATCCTATTACGTAATAACGTATAACGTTATGTACTATTACGTAATGACGTATAACGATATATCCTATTACGTAATAACGTGTAACGTTATATACTATTATCTTATAACGTATAACGTTATATGCTATTACGTAATAACGCATAACGTTATATAATATAACCTTATAACGTATAACGTTATATAGTATTACGTAATGACGTATACCGTTATATCCTATTACGTAATAACGTATACTGTTATATAGTATTACGTAATAACGTACAACGTCATATACTATTACGTAATGACGTATAACGTTATATCCTATTACGTACTAACGTATACTGTTATATAGTATTACGTAATAACGTACAACGTCATATACTATTACGTAATGACGTATTACGTTATATACTATTACGTAATGACGTATAACGTTATATACTATTACGTAATGACGTATAACGTTATATACTATTACGTACTGTCGTATAACGTTATATGCTATTACGTACTGTCGTATAACGTTATATACTATTACGTAATAACGCATAACGTTATATACTATTACCTTATAACGTATAACGTTCTATACTATAACGTAATGACGTATAACGTTATTTCCTATCACGTAATAACGTATATCGTTATATAGTATTACCTTATGACGTATAACGTTATGTAGTATTACCCTATAACGTATAACGTTACATACTAATACGTACTAACGTATAACGTTATATACTATTACGTAATGACGTATAACGTTATATAATATTACGTAATGACGTATAACGTTATATACTATTACGCAATGACGTATAACGTTATATACTATTACGTAACAACGTATAACGTTATATACTAGTACGTAATAACGTATAACGTTATATCCTATTACGTAATAACGTATATCGTTATATAGTATTACCTTATGACGTATAACCTTTGTAATATTACGCTATAACGTATAACGTGATATACTACTAAGTACTAACGTATAACGTTATATACTATTACCGTATAACGTATAACGTTATATACTATTACCTTATAACGTATAACGTTATATACTATTAAGTAATGACGTATAAGGTTATATAATATTACGTAATGACGTGTAACGTTATATAATATTACGTAATGACGTATAACGTTATATACTATTACGTAATGACGTATAACGTTATATACTATCACGTAATAACGAATACCGTTATATAGTGTTACGTAATAACGTATAACGTTATATACTAATACGTAATAACGTATAACGTTACATACTACTACCTTATAACGTATAACGTTATATACTATTACGTAATGACGTATAACGTTATATCCTATTACGTAATAACATATATCGTTATATAGTATTACCTTATGACGTATAACGTTATGTAGTACTACGCTATAACGTATAACGTTATATACTACTACGTACTGACGTATAACGTTATATCCTATTATGTAGTAACGTGTAACGTTATGTACTATTACCTTATAACGTATAACGTTATATACTATTACCTTATAACGTATAACGTATAACGTTATATCCTATTACGTACTAACGTATAACGTTATATACTACTAAGTACTAACGTATAACGTTATATACTATTACCGTATAACGTATAACGTTATATACTATTACGTAATGACGTATAACGTTATATACTATTACGTAATGACGTATAACGTAATATCCTATTACGTAATGATGTATAACGTTATGTAGTATTACCCTATAACGTATAACGTTATATACTACTACGTACTGACGTATAACGTTATATCCTATTACGTAGTAACGTGTAACGTTGTATACTATTACCTTATAACGCATAACGTTATATACTATTACCTTATAACGTATAACGTATAACGTTATATCCTATTACGTACTAACGTATAACGTTATATACCATTACGTAATGACGTATATCGTTATATCCTATTACGTACTAACGTATAACGTTATATACCACTTCGTAATAACGCGTAACGTTATATAATATTACCTTATAACGTATAACGTTTTATCCTATTACGTAATAACGTATAACGTTATATACTATTACCTTATAATGTATAACGTTATATACTATTACGTAATGACGTATAACGTTATATACTATTACGTAATGACGTATAACGTTATATCCTATTACGTAATAACGTATAACGTCAGATACTATTACCTTATAACGTATAACGTTATATCCTATTACGTAATAACGTGTAACGTTATATACTATTACCATATAACGTATAACGTTATATACTATTACGTAATGACGTTTAACGATATATCCTATTACGTAATAACGTATACCGTTATATAGTGTTACGTAATAACGTATAACGACATATACTATTACGTAATGACATATTACGTCATATACTATTACGTGATGAGGTATAACGTTATATCCCATTACGTAATAACGTATAACGTTATATCCTATTATGTAATAACGCATAACTTTATATAATATAACCTTATAACGTATAACGTTATATACTATTATGTAATGACGTATAACGTTATATACTATTATGCAATGACGTATAACGTTATATCCTATTACGTAATAACGTTAAACGTTATATACTATTACGTCATGACGTATAACGTTATATCCTATTACGTAATAACGTATAACGTTATGTACTATTACGTAATGACGTATAACGATATATCCTATTACGTAATAACGTGTAACGTTATATACTATTATCTTATAACGTATAACGTTATATGCTATTACGTAATAACGCATACCGTTATATAATATAACCTTATAACGTATAACGTTATATAGTATTACGTAATGACGTATACCGTTATATCCTATTACGTAATAACGTATACTGTTATATAGTATTACGTAATAACGTACAACGTCATATACTATTACGTAATGACGTATAACGTTATATCCTATTACGTAATAACGTATACTGTTATATAGTATTACGTAATAACGTACAACGTCATATACTATTACGTAATGACGTATTACGTTATATACTATTACGTAATGACGTATAACGTTATATACTATTACGTAATGACGTATAACGTTATATACTATTACGTACTGTCGTATAACGATATATGCTATTACGTAATGACGTATAACGTTATTTCCTATCACGTAATAACGTATATCGTTATATAGTATTACCTTATGACGTATAACGTTATGTAGTATTACCCTATAACGTATAACGTTACATACTAATACGTACTAACGTATAACGTTATATACTATTACGTAATGACGTATAACGTTATATAATATTACGTAATGACGTATAACGTTATATACTATTACGCAATGACGTATAACGTTATATACTATTACGTAACAACGTATAACGTTATATACTAGTACGTAATAACGTATAACGTTATATCCTATTACGTAATAACGTATATCGTTATATAGTATTACCTTATGACGTATAACCTTTGTAGTATTACGCTATAACGTATAACGTGATATACTACTAAGTACTAACGTATAACGTTATATACTATTACCGTATAACGTATAACGTTATATACTATTACCTTATAACGTATAACGTTATATACTATTAAGTAATGACGTATAAGGTTATATAATATTACGTAATGACGTGTAACGTTATATAATATTACGTAATGACGTATAACGTTATATACTATTACGTAATGACGTATAACGTTATATACTATCACGTAATAACGTATACCGTTATATAGTGTTACGTAATAACGTATAACGTTATATACTAATACGTAATAACGTATAACGTTACATACTACTACCTTATAACGTATAACGTTATATACTATTACGTAATGACGTATAACGTTATATCCTATTACGTAATAACATATATCGTTATATAGTATTACCTTATGACGTATAACGTTATGTAGTACTACGCTATAACGTATAACGTTATATACTACTACGTACTGACGTATAACGTTATATCCTATTATGTAGTAACGTGTAACGTTATGTACTATTACCTTATAACGTATAACGTTATATACTATTACTTTATAACGTATAACGTATAACGTTATATCCTATTACGTACTAACGTATAACGTTATATACTATAACGTAATGACGTATAACGTTATATACTATTACGTAATAACGTATACCGTTATATAGTGTTACGTAATAACGTATAACGTTATATACTATTACGTAATGACGTATAACGTTATATCCTATTACGTAATAACGTATAACGTTATATACTATTACCTTACAACGTATAACGTTTTATCTTACTACGTACTAACGTATAACGTTATATACCATTACATAATAACGTGTAACGTTATATAATATTACCTTATAACGTATATATACTATTATATAACGTTATATACTATTACGTAATGACGTATAACGTTATATACTATTACGTAATGACGTATAACGTTATATCCTATTACGTAATAACGTATATCGTTATATAGTATTACCTTATGACGTATAACGTTTTGTAGTATTACCCTATAACGTATAACGTTATATACTACTAAGTACTAACGTATAACGTTATATACTATTACCTTATAACGTATAACGTTATATACTATTACGTAATGACGTATAACGTTATATAATATTACGTAATGACGTATAACGTTATATAATATTACGTAATGACGTATAACGTTATATACTATTACGTAATGACGTATAACGTTATATACTATTACGTAATAACGTATATCGTTATATACTATTACCTCATAACGTATAACGTTATATAATATTACGTTATGACGTATAACGTTATATCCTATTACGTAATAACGTATATCGTTATATAGTATTACCTTATGACGTATAACGTTTTGTAGTATTACGCTATAACGTATAACGTTATATACTACTAAGTACTAACGTATAACGTTATATACTACTAAGTACTAACGTATAACGTTATATACTACTAAGTACTAACG
This sequence comes from Bombus pascuorum, assembly GCF_905332965.1. Classification (NCBI taxonomy): domain Eukaryota; kingdom Metazoa; phylum Arthropoda; class Insecta; order Hymenoptera; family Apidae; genus Bombus; species Bombus pascuorum. Next base: position 4,101,274 of record NC_083498.1, read on the forward strand.
TATAACGTTATATACTATTACCGTATAACGTATAACGTTATATACTATTACGTAATGACGTATAACGTTATATAATATTACGTAATGACGTATAACGTTATATACTATTACGTAATGACGTATAACGTAATATCCTATTACGTAATGATGTATAACGTTATGTAGTATTACCCTATAACGTATAACGTTATATACTACTACGTACTGACGTATTACGTTATATCCTATTACGTAGTAACGTGTAACGTTGTATACTATTACCTTATAACGCATAACGTTATATACTATTACCATATAACGTATAACGTATAACGTTATATCCTATTACGTACTAACGTATAACGTAATATACCATTACGTAATGACGTATATCGTTATATCCTATTACGTACTAACGTATAACGTTATATACCACTACGTAATAACGCGTAACGTTATATAATATTACCTTATAACGTATAACGTTATATCCTATTACGTAATAACGTATAACGTTATATACTATTACCTTATAACGTATAACGTTGTATCCTATTACGTACTAACGTATAACGTTTTATACCATTACGTAATAACATGTAACATTATATCCTATTACGTAATGACGTATAACGTTATATCCTATTACGTAATAACGTATAACGTTATATACTATTACGTAATGACGTATAACGTTATATCCTATTATGTAATAACGTATAACGTTATATACTATTACGTAATGACGTATAACGTTATATAATATTACGTAATGACGTATAACGTTATATAATATTACGTAATGACGTATAACGTTATATACCACTACGTAATAACGCGTAACGTTATATAATATTACCTTATAACGTATAACGTTATATCCTATTACGTAATAACGTATAACGTTATATACTATTACCTTATAACGTATAACGTTGTATCCTATTACGTACTAACGTATAACGTTTTATACCATTACGTAATAACATGTAACATTATATCCTATTACGCAATGACGTATAACGTTATATACTATTACGTAATGACGTATAACGTTATATCCTATTATGTAATAACGTATAACGTTATATACTATTACGTAATGACGTATAACGTTTTATCCTATTACGTAATAACGTGTAACGTTATATACTATTACCTTATAATGTATAACGTTATATACTATTACGTAATGACGTATAACGTTATATACTATTACGTAATGACGTATAACGTTATATCCTATTACGTAATAACGTATAACGTCAGATACTATTACCTTATAACGTATAACGTTATATCCTATTACGTAATAACGTGTAACGTTATATACTATTACCATATAACGTATAACGTTATATACTATTACGTAATGACGTTTAACGATATATCCTATTACGTAATAACGTATACCGTTATATAGTATTACGTAATAACGTATAACGACATATACTATTACGTAATGACATATTACGTCATATACTATTACGTGATGACGTATAACGTTATATCCCATTACGTAATAACGTATAACGTTATATCCTATTACGTAATAACGCATATTTTTATATAATATAACCTTATAACGTATAACGTTATGTACTATTATGTAATGACGTATAACGTTATATCCTATTACGTAATAACGTATAACGTTATATACTATTACGTCATGACGTATAACGTTATATCCTATTACGTAATAACGTATAACGTTATGTACTATTACGTAATGACGTATAACGATATATCCTATTACGTAATAACGTGTAACGTTATATACTATTATCTTATAACGTATAACGTTATATGCTATTACGTAATAACGCATAACGTTATATAATATAACCTTAAAACGTATAACGTTATATAGTATTACGTAATGACGTATAACGTTATATCCTATTACGTAATAACGTATACTGTTATATAGTATTACGTAATAACGTACAACGTCATATACTATTACGTAATGACGTATAACGTTATATCCTATTACGTAATAACGTATACTGTTATATAGTATTACGTAATAACGTACAACGTCATATACTATTACGTAATGACGTATTACGTTATATACTATTACGTAATGACGTATAACGTTATATACTATTACGTAATGACGTATAACGTTATATACTATTACGTACTGTCGTATAACGTTATATGCTATTACGTACTGTCGTATAACGTTATATACTATTACGTAATAACGCATAACGTTATTTCCTATCACGTAATAACGTATATCGTTATATAGTATTACCTTATGACGTATAACGTTATGTAGTATTACCCTATAACGTATAACGTTACATACTAATACGTACTAACGTATAACGTTATATACTATTACGTAATGACGTATAACGTTATATAATATTACGTAATGACGTATAACGTTATATACTATTACGCAATGACGTATAACGTTATATACTATTACGTAACAACGTATAACGTTATATACTAGTACGTAATAACGTATAACGTTATATCCTATTACGTAATAACGTATATCGTTATATAGTATTACCTTATGACGTATAACGTTTTGTAGTATTACGCTATAACGTATAACGTGATATACTACTAAGTACTAACGTATAACGTTATATACTATTACCGTATAACGTATAACGTTATATACTATTACCTTATAACGTATAACGTTATATACTATTACGTAATGACGTATAAGGTTATATAATATTACGTAATGACGTGTAACGTTATATAATATTACGTAATGACGTATAACGTTATATACTATTACGTAATAACGTGTAACGTTATATACTATTACCTTATAATGTATAACGTTCTATACTATTACGTAATGACGTATAACGTTATATACTATTACGTAATGACGTATAACGTTATATCCTATTACGTAATAACGTATATCGTTATATACTATTACGTAATGACGTATAACGTTATATAATATTACGTAATGACGTAAAACGTTATATACTATTACGCAATGACGTATAACGTTATATACTATTACGTAACAACGTATAACGTTATATACTAGTACGTAATAACGTATAACGTTATATCCTATTACGTAATAACATATATCGTTATATAGTATTACCTTATGACGTATAACGTTATGTAGTACTACGCTATAACGTATAACGTTATATACTACTACGTACTGACGTATAACGTTATATCCTATTATGTAGTAACGTGTAACGTTATGTACTATTACCTTATAACGTATAACGTTATATACTATTACCTTATAACGTATAACGTATAACGTTATATCCTATTACGTACTAACGTATAACGTTATATACTATTACGTAATGACGTATAACGTTATATACTATTACGTAATAACGTATACCGTTATATAGTGTTACGTAATAACGTATAACGTTATATACTATTACGTAATGACGTATAACGTTATATCCTATTACGTAATAACGTATAACGTTATATACTATTACCTTATAACGTATAACGTTATATCTTACTACGTACTAACGTATAACATTATATACCATTACATAATAACGTGTAACGTTATATAATATTACCTTATAACGTATAACGTTATATACTATTACGTAATGACGTATAACGTTATATACTATTACGTAATGACGTATAACGTTATATCCTATTATGTAATAACGTATAACGTTATATACTATTACGTAATGACGTATAACGTTATATACTATTACGTAATGACGTATAACGTTATATACTATTACGTAATGACGTTTAACGATATATCCTATTACGTAATAACGTATACCGTTATATAGTATTACGTAATAACGTATAACGACATATACTATTACGTAATGACATATTACGTCATATACTATTACGTGATGACGTATAACGTTATATCCCATTACGTAATAACGTATAACGTTATATCCTATTACGTAATAACGCATATTTTTATATAATATAACCTTATAACGTATAACGTTATATACTATTATGTAATGACGTATAACGTTATATCCTATTACGTAATAACGTATAACGTTATATACTATTACGTCATGACGTATAACGTTATATCCTATTACGTAATAACGTATAACGTTATGTACTATTACGTAATGACGTATAACGATATATCCTATTACGTAATAACGTGTAACGTTATATACTATTATCTTATAACGTATAACGTTATATGCTATTACGTAATAACGCATAACGTTATATAATATAACCTTATAACGTATAACGTTATATAGTATTACGTAATGACGTATAACGTTATATCCTATTACGTAATAACGTATACTGTTATATAGTATTACGTAATAACGTACAACGTCATATACTATTACGTAATGACGTATAACGTTATATCCTATTACGTAATAACGTATATCGTTATATAGTATTACCTTATGACGTATAACGTTTTGTAGTATTACGCTATAACGTATAACGTGATATACTACTAAGTACTAACGTATAACGTTATATACTATTACCGTATAACGTATAACGTTATATACTATCACCTTATAACGTATAACGTTATATACTATTACGTAATGACGTATAAGGTTATATAATATTACGTAATGACGTGTAACGTTATATACTATTACCTTATAACGTATAACGTTATATCTTACTACGTACTAACGTATAACGTTATATACCATTACATAATAACGTGTAACGTTATATAATATTACCTTATAACGTATAACGTTATATACTATTACGTAATGACGTATAACGTTATATACTATTACGTAATGACGTATAACGTTATATCCTATTATGTAATAACGTATAACGTTATATACTATTACGTAATGACGTATAACGTTATATCCTATTACGTAATAACGTGTAACGTTATATACTATTACCTTATAATGTATAACGTTCTATACTATTACGTAATGACGTATAACGTTATATACTATTACGTAATGACGTATAACGTTATATCCTATTACGTAATAACGTATATCGTTATATAGTATTACCTTATGACGTATAACGTTTTGTAGTAGTACCCTATAACGTATAACGTTATATACTACTAAGTACTAACGTATAACGTTATATACTATTACCTTATAACGTATAACGTTATATACTATTACGTAATGACGTATAACGTTATATAATGTTACGTAATGACGTATAACGTTATATAATATTACGTAATGACGTATAACGTTATATACTATTACGTAATGACGTATAACGTTATATACTATCACGTAATAACGTATACCGTTATATAGTGTTACGTAATAACGTATATCGTTATATAGTATTACCTTATGACGTATAACGTTTTGTAGTATTACCCTATAACGTATAACGTTATATACTACTAAGTACTAACGTATGACGTTATATACTATTACCTTATAACGTATAACGTTATATACTATTACGTAATGACGTATAACGTTATATAATATTACGTAATGACGTATAACGTTATATAATATTACGTAATGACGTATAACGTTATATACTATTACGTAATGACGTATAACGTTATATACTATCACGTAATAACGTATACCGTTATATAGTGTTACGTAATGACGTATAACGTTATATAATATTACGTAATGACGTATAACGTTATATACTATTACGTAATGACGTATAACGTTATATACTATCACGTAATAACGTATACCGTTATATAGTGTTACGTAATAACGTATAACGTTATATACTAATACGTAATAACGTATAACGTTACATACTACTACCTTATAACGTATAACGTTATATACTATTACGTAATGACGTATAACGTTATATCCTATTACGTAATAACATATATCGTTATATAGTATTACCTTATGACGTATAACGTTATGTAGTACTACGCTATAACGTGTAACGTTATATACTACTACGTACTAACGCATAACGTTATATACCATTACGTAATAACGTGTAACGTTATACAATATTACCTTATAACGTATAACGTTATATACTATTACGTAATGACGTATAACGTTATATACTATTACGTAATGACGTATAACGTTATATCCTATTATGTAATAACGTATAACGTTATATACTATTACGTAATGACGTATAACGTTATATCCTATTACGTAATAACGTGTAACGTTATATACTATTACCTTATAATGTATAACGTTATATACTATTACGTAATGACGTATAACGTTATATACTATTACGTAATGACGTATAACGTTATATCCTATTACGTAATAACGTATATCGTTATATAGTATTACCTTATGACGTATAACGTTTTGTAGTATTACCCTATAACGTATAACGTTATATACTACTAAGTACTAACGTATAACGTTATATACTATTACCTTATAACGTATAACGTTATATACTATTACGTAATGACGTATAACGTTATATAATATTACGTAATGACGTATAACGTTATATAATATTACGTAATGACGTATAACGTTATATACTATTACGTAATGACGTATAACGTTATATACTATTACGTAATAACGTATATCGTTATATACTATTACCTCATAACGTATAACGTTATATAATATTACGTTATGACGTATAACGTTATAACCTATTACGTAATAACGTATATCGTTATATAGTATTACCTTATGACGTATAACGTTTTGTAGTATTACGCTATAACGTATAACGTTATATACTACTAAGTACTAACGTATAACGTTATATACTACTAAGTACTAACGTATAACGTTATATACTATTACCGTATAACGTATAACGTTATATACTATTACGTAATGACGTATAACGTTATATAATATTACGTAATGACGTATAACGTTATATACTATTACGTAATGACGTATAACGTAATATCCTATTACGTAATGATGTATAACGTTATGTAGTATTACCCTATAACGTATAACGTTATATACTACTACGTACTGACGTATAACGTTATATCCTATTACGTAGTAACGTGTAACGTTGTATACTATTACCTTATAACGCATAACGTTATATACTATTACCTTATAACGTATAACGAATAACGTTATATCCTATTACGTACTAACGTATAACGTTATATACCATTACGTAATGACGTATATCGTTATATCCTATTACGTACTAACGTATAACGTTATATACCACTACGTAATAACGCGTAACGTTATATAATATTACCTTATAACGTATAACGTTTTATCCTATTACGTAATAACGTATAACGTTATATACTATTACCTTATAATGTATAACGTTATATACTATTACGTAATGACGTATAACGTTATATACTATTACGTAATGACGTTTAACGATATATCCTATTACGTAATAACGTATACCGTTATATAGTATTACGTAATAACGTATAACGACATATACTATTACGTAATGACATATTACGTCATATACTATTACGTGATGAGGTATAACGTTATATCCCATTACGTAATAACGTATAACGTTATATCCTATTATGTAATAACGCATAACTTTATATAATATAACCTTATAACGTATAACGTTATATACTATTATGTAATGACGTATAACGTTATATCCTATTACGTAATAACGTATAACGTCAGATACTATTACCTTATAACGTATAACGTTATATACTATTACCATATAACGTGTAACGTTATATACTATTACCATATAACGTATAACGTTATATACTATTACGTAATGACGTTTAACGATATATCCTATTACGTAATAACGTATATCGTTATATCCTATTACGTACTAACGTATAACGTTATATACCACTACGTAATAACGCGTAACGTTATATAATATTACCTTATAACGTATAACGTTTTATCCTATTACGTAATAACGTATAACGTTATATACTATTACCTTATAATGTATAACGTTATATACTATTACGTAATGACGTATAACGTTATATACTATTACGTAATGACGTATAACGTTATATCCTATTACGTAATAACGTATAACGTCAGATACTATTACCTTATAACGTATAACGTTATATACTATTACCATATAACGTGTAACGTTATATACTATTACCATATAACGTATAACGTTATATACTATTACGTAATGACGTTTAACGATATATCCTATTACGTAATAACGTATACCGTTATATAGTATTACGTAATAACGTATAACGACATATACTATTACGTAATGACATATTACGTCATATACTATTACGTGATGAGGTATAACGTTATATCCCATTACGTAATAACGTATAACGTTATATCCTATTATGTAATAACGCATAACTTTATATAATATAACCTTATAACGTATAACGTTATATACTATTATGTAATGACGTATAACGTTATATCCTATTACGTAATAACGTTAAACGTTATATACTATTACGTCATGACGTATAACGTTATATCCTATTACGTAATAACGTATAACGTTATGTACTATTACGTAATGACGTATAACGATATATCCTATTACGTAATAACGTGTAACGTTATATACTATTATCTTATAACGTATAACGTTATATGCTATTACGTAATAACGCATAACGTTATATAATATAACCTTATAACGTATAACGTTATATAGTATTACGTAATGACGTATACCGTTATATCCTATTACGTAATAACGTATACTGTTATATAGTATTACGTAATAACGTACAACGTCATATACTATTACGTAATGACGTATAACGTTATATCCTATTACGTAATAACGTATACTGTTATATAGTATTACGTAATAACGTACAACGTCATATACTATTACGTAATGACGTATTACGTTATATACTATTACGTAATGACGTATAACGTTATATACTATTACGTAATGACGTATAACGTTATATACTATTACGTACTGTCGTATAACGTTATATGCTATTACGTACTGTCGTATAACGTTATATACTATTACGTAATAACGCATAACGTTATATACTATTACCTTATAACGTATAACGTTCTATACTATAACGTAATGACGTATAACGTTATTTCCTATCACGTAATAACGTATATCGTTATATAGTATTACCTTATGACGTATAACGTTATGTAGTATTACCCTATAACGTATAACGTTACATACTAATACGTACTAACGTATAACGTTATATACTATTACGTAATGACGTATAACGTTATATAATATTACGTAATGACGTATAACGTTATATACTATTACGCAATGACGTATAACGTTATATACTATTACGTAACAACGTATAACGTTATATACTAGTACGTAATAACGTATAACGTTATATCCTATTACGTAATAACGTATATCGTTATATAGTATTACCTTATGACGTATAACCTTTGTAATATTACGCTATAACGTATAACGTGATATACTACTAAGTACTAACGTATAACGTTATATACTATTACCGTATAACGTATAACGTTATATACTATTACCTTATAACGTATAACGTTATATACTATTAAGTAATGACGTATAAGGTTATATAATATTACGTAATGACGTGTAACGTTATATAATATTACGTAATGACGTATAACGTTATATACTATTACGTAATGACGTATAACGTTATATACTATCACGTAATAACGAATACCGTTATATAGTGTTACGTAATAACGTATAACGTTATATACTAATACGTAATAACGTATAACGTTACATACTACTACCTTATAACGTATAACGTTATATACTATTACGTAATGACGTATAACGTTATATCCTATTACGTAATAACATATATCGTTATATAGTATTACCTTATGACGTATAACGTTATGTAGTACTACGCTATAACGTATAACGTTATATACTACTACGTACTGACGTATAACGTTATATCCTATTATGTAGTAACGTGTAACGTTATGTACTATTACCTTATAACGTATAACGTTATATACTATTACCTTATAACGTATAACGTATAACGTTATATCCTATTACGTACTAACGTATAACGTTATATACTACTAAGTACTAACGTATAACGTTATATACTATTACCGTATAACGTATAACGTTATATACTATTACGTAATGACGTATAACGTTATATAATATTACGTAATGACGTATAACGTTATATACTATTACGTAATGACGTATAACGTAATATCCTATTACGTAATGATGTATAACGTTATGTAGTATTACCCTATAACGTATAACGTTATATACTACTACGTACTGACGTATAACGTTATATCCTATTACGTAGTAACGTGTAACGTTGTATACTATTACCTTATAACGCATAACGTTATATACTATTACCTTATAACGTATAACGTATAACGTTATATCCTATTACGTACTAACGTATAACGTTATATACCATTACGTAATGACGTATATCGTTATATCCTATTACGTACTAACGTATAACGTTATATACCACTACGTAATAACGCGTAACGTTATATAATATTACCTTATAACGTATAACGTTTTATCCTATTACGTAATAACGTATAACGTTATATACTATTACCTTATAATGTATAACGTTATATACTATTACGTAATGACGTATAACGTTATATACTATTACGTAATGACGTATAACGTTATATCCTATTACGTAATAACGTATAACGTCAGATACTATTACCTTATAACGTATAACGTTATATCCTATTACGTAATAACGTGTAACGTTATATACTATTACCATATAACGTATAACGTTATATACTATTACGTAATGACGTTTAACGATATATCCTATTACGTAATAACGTATACCGTTATATAGTGTTACGTAATAACGTATAACGACATATACTATTACGTAATGACATATTACGTCATATACTATTACGTGATGAGGTATAACGTTATATCCCATTACGTAATAACGTATAACGTTATATCCTATTATGTAATAACGCATAACTTTATATAATATAACCTTATAACGTATAACGTTATATACTATTATGTAATGACGTATAACGTTATATACTATTATGCAATGACGTATAACGTTATATCCTATTACGTAATAACGTTAAACGTTATATACTATTACGTCATGACGTATAACGTTATATCCTATTACGTAATAACGTATAACGTTATGTACTATTACGTAATGACGTATAACGATATATCCTATTACGTAATAACGTGTAACGTTATATACTATTATCTTATAACGTATAACGTTATATGCTATTACGTAATAACGCATACCGTTATATAATATAACCTTATAACGTATAACGTTATATAGTATTACGTAATGACGTATACCGTTATATCCTATTACGTAATAACGTATACTGTTATATAGTATTACGTAATAACGTACAACGTCATATACTATTACGTAATGACGTATAACGTTATATCCTATTACGTAATAACGTATACTGTTATATAGTATTACGTAATAACGTACAACGTCATATACTATTACGTAATGACGTATTACGTTATATACTATTACGTAATGACGTATAACGTTATATACTATTACGTAATGACGTATAACGTTATATACTATTACGTACTGTCGTATAACGATATATGCTATTACGTACTGTCGTATAACGTTCTATACTATAACGTAATGACGTATAACGTTATATACTATTACCTTATAACGTATAACGTTCTATACTATAACGTAATGACGTATAACGTTATTTCCTATCACGTAATAACGTATATCGTTATATAGTATTACCTTATGACGTATAACGTTATGTAGTATTACCCTATAACGTATAACGTTACATACTAATACGTACTAACGTATAACGTTATATACTATCACGTAATAACGTATACCGTTATATAGTGTTACGTAATAACGTATAACGTTATATACTAATACGTAATAACGTATAACGTTACATACTACTACCTTATAACGTATAACGTTATATACTATTACGTAATGACGTATAACGTTATATCCTATTACGTAATAACATATATCGTTATATAGTATTACCTTATGACGTATAACGTTATGTAGTACTACGCTATAACGTATAACGTTATATACTACTACGTACTGACGTATAACGTTATATCCTATTATGTAGTAACGTGTAACGTTATGTACTATTACCTTATAACGTATAACGTTATATACTATTACCTTATAACGTATAACGTATAACGTTATATCCTATTACGTACTAACGTATAACGTTATATACTATAACGTAATGACGTATAACGTTATATACTATTACGTAATAACGTATACCGTTATATAGTGTTACGTAATAACGTATAACGTTATATACTATTACGTAATGACGTATAACGTTATATCCTATTACGTAATAACGTATAACGTTATATACTATTACCTTACAACGTATAACGTTTTATCTTACTACGTACTAACGTATAACGTTATATACCATTACATAATAACGTGTAACGTTATATAATATTACCTTATAACGTATATATACTATTATATAACGTTATATACTATTACGTAATGACGTATAACGTTATATACTATTACGTAATGACGTATAACGTTATATCCTATTACGTAATAACGTATATCGTTATATAGTATTACCTTATGACGTATAACGTTTTGTAGTATTACCCTATAACGTATAACGTTATATACTACTAAGTACTAACGTATAACGTTATATACTATTACCTTATAACGTATAACGTTATATACTATTACGTAATGACGTATAACGTTATATAATATTACGTAATGACGTATAACGTTATATAATATTACGTAATGACGTATAACGTTATATACTATTACGTAATGACGTATAACGTTATATACTATTACGTAATAACGTATATCGTTATATACTATTACCTCATAACGTATAACGTTATATAATATTACGTTATGACGTATAACGTTATATCCTATTACGTAATAACGTATATCGTTATATAGTATTACCTTATGACGTATAACGTTTTGTAGTATTACGCTATAACGTATAACGTTATATACTACTAAGTACTAACGTATAACGTTATATACTACTAAGTACTAACGTATAACGTTATATACTACTGAGTACTAACGTATAACGTTATATACTATTACCGTATAACGTATAACGTTATATACTATTACGTAATGACGTATAACGTTATATAATATTACGTAATGACGTATAACGTTATATACTATTACGTAATGACGTATAACGTAATATCCTATTACGTAATGATGTATAACGTTATGTAGTATTACCCTATAACGTATAACGTTATATACTACTACGTACTGACGTATTACGTTATATCCTATTACGTAGTAACGTGTAACGTTGTATACTATTACCTTATAACGCATAACGTTATATACTATTACCATATAACGTATAACGTATAACGTTATATCCTATTACGTACTAACGTATAACGTTATATACCATTACGTAATGACGTATATCGTTATATCCTATTACGTACTAACGTATAACGTTATATACCACTACGTAATAACGCGTAACGTTATATAATATTACCTTATAACGTATAACGTTATATCCTATTACGTAATAACGTATAACGTTATATACTATTACCTTATAACGTATAACGTTGTATCCTATTACGTACTAACGTATAACGTTTTATACCATTACGTAATAACATGTAACATTATATCCTATTACGTAATGACGTATAACGTTATATCCTATTACGTAATAACGTATAACGTTATATACTATTACGTAATGACGTATAACGTTATATCCTATTATGTAATAACGTATAACGTTATATACTATTACGTAATGACGTATAACGTTATATAATATTACGTAATGACGTATAACGTTATATAATATTACGTAATGACGTATAACGTTATATACCACTACGTAATAACGCGTAACGTTATATAATATTACCTTATAACGTATAACGTTATATCCTATTACGTAATAACGTATAACGTTATATACTATTACCTTATAACGTATAACGTTGTATCCTATTACGTACTAACGTATAACGTTTTATACCATTACGTAATAACATGTAACATTATATCCTATTACGCAATGACGTATAACGTTATATACTATTACGTAATGACGTATAACGTTATATCCTATTATGTAATAACGTATAACGTTATATACTATTACGTAATGACGTATAACGTTTTATCCTATTACGTAATAACGTGTAACGTTATATACTATTACCTTATAATGTATAACGTTATATACTATTACGTAATGACGTATAACGTTATATACTATTACGTAATGACGTATAACGTTTTATCCTATTACGTAATAACGTGTAACGTTATATACTATTACCTTATAATGTATAACGTTATATACTATTACGTAATGACGTATAACGTCAGATACTATTACCTTATAACGTATAACGTTATATCCTATTACGTAATAACGTGTAACGTTATATACTATTACCATATAACGTATAACGTTATATCCCATTACGTAATAACGTATAACGTTATATCCTATTACGTAATAACGCATATTTTTATATAATATAACCTTATAACGTATAACGTTATGTACTATTATGTAATGACGTATAACGTTATATCCTATTACGTAATAACGTATAACGTTATATACTATTACGTCATGACGTATAACGTTATATCCTATTACGTAATAACGTATAACGTTATGTACTATTACGTAATGACGTATAACGATATATCCTATTACGTAATAACGTGTAACGTTATATACTATTATCTTATAACGTATAACGTTATATGCTATTACGTAATAACGCATAACGTTATATAATATAACCTTAAAACGTATAACGTTATATAGTATTACGTAATGACGTATAACGTTATATCCTATTACGTAATAACGTATACTGTTATATAGTATTACGTAATAACGTACAACGTCATATACTATTACGTAATGACGTATAACGTTATATCCTATTACGTAATAACGTATACTGTTATATAGTATTACGTAATAACGTACAACGTCATATACTATTACGTAATGACGTATTACGTTATATACTATTACGTAATGACGTATAACGTTATATACTATTACGTAATGACGTATAACGTTATATACTATTACGTACTGTCGTATAACGTTATATGCTATTACGTACTGTCGTATAACGTTATATACTATTACGTAATAACGCATAACGTTATTTCCTATCACGTAATAACGTATATCGTTATATAGTATTACCTTATGACGTATAACGTTATGTAGTATTACCCTATAACGTATAACGTTACATACTAATACGTACTAACGTATAACGTTATATACTATTACGTAATGACGTATAACGTTATATAATATTACGTAATGACGTATAACGTTATATACTATTACGCAATGACGTATAACGTTATATACTATTACGTAACAACGTATAACGTTATATACTAGTACGTAATAACGTATAACGTTATATCCTATTACGTAATAACGTATATCGTTATATAGTATTACCTTATGACGTATAACGTTTTGTAGTATTACGCTATAACGTATAACGTGATATACTACTAAGTACTAACGTATAACGTTATATACTATTACCGTATAACGTATAACGTTATATACTATTACCTTATAACGTATAACGTTATATACTATTACGTAATGACGTATAAGGTTATATAATATTACGTAATGACGTGTAACGTTATATAATATTACGTAATGACGTATAACGTTATATACTATTACGTAATGACGTATAACGTTATATACTATCACGTAATAACGTATACTGTTATATAGTGTTACGTAATAACGCATAACGTTATATACTAATACGTAATAACGTATAACGTTACATACTACTACCTTATAACGTATAACGTTATATACTATTACGTAATGACGTATAACGTTATATCCTATTACGTAATAACATATATCGTTATATAGTATTACCTTATGACGTATAACGTTATGTAGTACTACGCTATAACGTATAACGTTATATACTACTACGTACTGACGTATAACGTTATATCCTATTATGTAGTAACGTGTAACGTTATGTACTATTACCTTATAACGTATAACGTTATATACTATTACCTTATAACGTATAACGTATAACGTTATATCCTATTACGTACTAACGTATAACGTTATATACTATTACGTAATGACGTATAACGTTATATACTATTACGTAATAACGTATACCGTTATATAGTGTTACGTAATAACGTATAACGTTATATACTATTACGTAATGACGTATAACGTTATATCCTATTACGTAATAACGTATAACGTTATATACTATTACCTTATAACGTATAACGTTATATCTTACTACGTACTAACGTATAACATTATATACCATTACATAATAACGTGTAACGTTATATAATATTACCTTATAACGTATAACGTTATATACTATTACGTAATGACGTATAACGTTATATACTATTACGTAATGACGTATAACGTTATATCCTATTATGTAATAACGTATAACGTTATATACTATTACGTAATGACGTATAACGTTATATACTATTACGTAATGACGTATAACGTTATATACTATTACGTAATGACGTTTAACGATATATCCTATTACGTAATAACGTATACCGTTATATAGTATTACGTAATAACGTATAACGACATATACTATTACGTAATGACATATTACGTCATATACTATTACGTGATGACGTATAACGTTATATCCCATTACGTAATAACGTATAACGTTATATCCTATTACGTAATAACGCATATTTTTATATAATATAACCTTATAACGTATAACGTTATATACTATTATGTAATGACGTATAACGTTATATCCTATTACGTAATAACGTATAACGTTATATACTATTACGTCATGACGTATAACGTTATATGCTATTACGTAATAACGTATAACGTTATGTACTATTACGTAATGACGTATAACGATATATCCTATTACGTAATAACGTGTAACGTTATATACTATTATCTTATAACGTATAACGTTATATGCTATTACGTAATAACGCATAACGTTATATAATATAACCTTATAACGTATAACGTTATATAGTATTACGTAATGACGTATAACGTTATATCCTATTACGTAATAACGTATACTGTTATATAGTATTACGTAATAACGTACAACGTCATATACTATTACGTAATGACGTATAACGTTATATCCTATTACGTAATAACGTATACTGTTATATAGTATTACGTAATAACGTACAACGTCATATACTATTACGTAATGACGTATTACGTTATATACTATTACGTAATGACGTATAACGTTATATACTATTACGTAATGACGTATAACGTTATATACTATTACGTACTGTCGTATAACGTTATATGCTATTACGTACTGTCGTATAACGTTATATACTATTACGTAATAACGCATAACGTTATTTCCTATCACGTAATAACGTATATCGTTATATAGTATTACCTTATGACGTATAACGTTATGTAGTATTACCCTATAACGTATAACGTTACATACTAATACGTACTAACGTATAACGTTATATACTATTACGTAATGACGTATAACGTTATATAATATTACGTAATGACGTATAACGTTATATACTATTACGCAATGACGTATAACGTTATATACTATTACGTAACAACGTATAACGTTATATACTAGTACGTAATAACGTATAACGTTATATCCTATTACGTAATAACGTATATCGTTATATAGTATTACCTTATGACGTATAACGTTTTGTAGTATTACGCTATAACGTATAACGTGATATACTACTAAGTACTAACGTATAACGTTATATACTATTACCGTATAACGTATAACGTTATATACTATCACCTTATAACGTATAACGTTATATACTATTACGTAATGACGTATAAGGTTATATAATATTACGTAATGACGTGTAACGTTATATAATATTACGTAATGACGTATAACGTTATATACTATTACGTAATGACGTATAACGTTATATACTATCACGTAATAACGTATACTGTTATATAGTGTTACGTAATAACGTATAACGTTATATACTAATACGTAATAACGTATAACGTTACATACTACTACCTTATAACGTATAACGTTATATACTATTACGTAATGACGTATAACGTTATATCCTATTACGTAATAACATATATCGTTATATAGTATTACCTTATGACGTATAACGTTATGTAGTACTACGCTATAACGTATAACGTTATATACTACTACGTACTGACGTATAACGTTATATCCTATTATGTAGTAACGTGTAACGTTATGTACTATTACCTTATAACGTATAACGTTATATACTATTACCTTATAACGTATAACGTATAACGTTATATCCTATTACGTACTAACGTATAACGTTATATACTATTACGTAATGACGTATAACGTTATATACTATTACGTAATAACGTATACCGTTATATAGTGTTACGTAATAACGTATAACGTTATATACTATTACGTAATGACGTATAACGTTATATCCTATTACGTAATAACGTATAACGTTATATACTATTACCTTATAACGTATAACGTTATATCTTACTACGTACTAACGTATAACGTTATATACCATTACATAATAACGTGTAACGTTATATAATATTACCTTATAACGTATAACGTTATATACTATTACGTAATGACGTATAACGTTATATACTATTACGTAATGACGTATAACGTTATATCCTATTATGTAATAACGTATAACGTTATATACTATTACGTAATGACGTATAACGTTATATCCTATTACGTAATAACGTGTAACGTTATATACTATTACCTTATAATGTATAACGTTCTATACTATTACGTAATGACGTATAACGTTATATACTATTACGTAATGACGTATAACGTTATATCCTATTACGTAATAACGTATATCGTTATATAGTATTACCTTATGACGTATAACGTTTTGTAGTAGTACCCTATAACGTATAACGTTATATACTACTAAGTACTAACGTATAACGTTATATACTATTACCTTATAACGTATAACGTTATATACTATTACGTAATGACGTATAACGTTATATAATATTACGTAATGACGTATAACGTTATATAATATTACGTAATGACGCATAACGCTATATACTATTACGTAATGACGTATAACGTTATATACTATCACGTAATAACGTATACCGTTATATAGTGTTACGTAATAACGTATAACGTTATATACTAAGACGTAATAACGTATAACGTTACATACTACTACCTTATAACGTATAACGTTATATACTATTACGTAATGACGTATAACGTTATATCCAATTACGTAATAACATATATCGTTATATAGTATTACCTTATGACGTATAACGTTATGTAGTACTA
Organism: Bombus pascuorum; assembly: GCF_905332965.1. Classification (NCBI taxonomy): domain Eukaryota; kingdom Metazoa; phylum Arthropoda; class Insecta; order Hymenoptera; family Apidae; genus Bombus; species Bombus pascuorum. Next base: position 4,120,630 of record NC_083498.1, read on the forward strand.
CGCTATAACGTATAACGTTATATACTACTACGTACTGACGTATAACGTTATATCCTATTACGTAGTAACGTGTAACGTTATGTACTATTACCTTATAACGTATAACGTTATATACTATTACCTTATAACGTATAACGTATAACGTTATATCCTATTACGTACTAACGTATAACGTTATATACTATTACGTAATGACGTATAACGTTATATACTATTACGTAATAACGTATACCGTTATATAGTGTTACGTAATAACGTATAACGTTATATACTATTACGTAATGACGTATAACGTTATATCCTATTACGTAATAACGTATAACGTTATATACTATTACCTTATAACGTATAACGTTATATCCTACTACGTACTAACGTATAACGTTATATACTATTACGTAATGACGTATAACGTTATATCCTATTACGTAATAACGTATAACGTCATATACTATTACGTAATGACGTATAACGTTATCTAATATTACGTTATGACGTATAACGTTATATCCTATTATGTAATAACGTATAACGTTATATACTATTACGTAATGACGTATAACGTTTTATCCTATTACGTAATAACGTGTAACGTTATATACTATTACCTTATAATGTATAACGTTATATACTATTACGTAATGACGTATAACGTTATATACTATTACGTAATGACGTATAACGTTTTATCCTATTACGTAATAACGTGTAACGTTATATACTATTACCTTATAATGTATAACGTTATATACTATTACGTAATGACGTATAACGTCAGATACTATTACCTTATAACGTATAACGTTATATCCTATTACGTAATAACGTGTAACGTTATATACTATTACCATATAACGTATAACGTTATATCCCATTACGTAATAACGTATAACGTTATATCCTATTACGTAATAACGCATATTTTTATATAATATAACCTTATAACGTATAACGTTATGTACTATTATGTAATGACGTATAACGTTATATCCTATTACGTAATAACGTATAACGTTATATACTATTACGTCATGACGTATAACGTTATATCCTATTACGTAATAACGTATAACGTTATGTACTATTACGTAATGACGTATAACGATATATCCTATTACGTAATAACGTGTAACGTTATATACTATTATCTTATAACGTATAACGTTATATGCTATTACGTAATAACGCATAACGTTATATAATATAACCTTAAAACGTATAACGTTATATAGTATTACGTAATGACGTATAACGTTATATCCTATTACGTAATAACGTATACTGTTATATAGTATTACGTAATAACGTACAACGTCATATACTATTACGTAATGACGTATAACGTTATATCCTATTACGTAATAACGTATACTGTTATATAGTATTACGTAATAACGTACAACGTCATATACTATTACGTAATGACGTATTACGTTATATACTATTACGTAATGACGTATAACGTTATATACTATTACGTAATGACGTATAACGTTATATACTATTACGTACTGTCGTATAACGTTATATGCTATTACGTACTGTCGTATAACGTTATATACTATTACGTAATAACGCATAACGTTATTTCCTATCACGTAATAACGTATATCGTTATATAGTATTACCTTATGACGTATAACGTTATGTAGTATTACCCTATAACGTATAACGTTACATACTAATACGTACTAACGTATAACGTTATATACTATTACGTAATGACGTATAACGTTATATAATATTACGTAATGACGTATAACGTTATATACTATTACGCAATGACGTATAACGTTATATACTATTACGTAACAACGTATAACGTTATATACTAGTACGTAATAACGTATAACGTTATATCCTATTACGTAATAACGTATATCGTTATATAGTATTACCTTATGACGTATAACGTTTTGTAGTATTACGCTATAACGTATAACGTGATATACTACTAAGTACTAACGTATAACGTTATATACTATTACCGTATAACGTATAACGTTATATACTATTACCTTATAACGTATAACGTTATATCCCATTACGTAATAACGTATAACGTTATATCCTATTACGTAATAACGCATATTTTTATATAATATAACCTTATAACGTATAACGTTATATCCTATTACGTAATAACGTGTAACGTTATATACTATTACCATATAACGTATAACGTTATATCCCATTACGTAATAACGTATAACGTTATATCCTATTACGTAATAACGCATATTTTTATATAATATAACCTTATAACGTATAACGTTATGTACTATTATGTAATGACGTATAACGTTATATCCTATTACGTAATAACGTATAACGTTATATACTATTACGTCATGACGTATAACGTTATATGCTATTACGTAATAACGTATAACGTTATGTACTATTACGTAATGACGTATAACGATATATCCTATTACGTAATAACGTGTAACGTTATATACTATTATCTTATAACGTATAACGTTATATGCTATTACGTAATAACGCATAACGTTATATAATATAACCTTAAAACGTATAACGTTATATAGTATTACGTAATGACGTATAACGTTATATCCTATTACGTAATAACGTATACTGTTATATAGTATTACGTAATAACGTACAACGTCATATACTATTACGTAATGACGTATAACGTTATATCCTATTACGTAATAACGTATACTGTTATATAGTATTACGTAATAACGTACAACGTCATATACTATTACGTAATGACGTATTACGTTATATACTATTACGTAATGACGTATAACGTTATATACTATTACGTAATGACGTATAACGTTATATACTATTACGTACTGTCGTATAACGTTATATGCTATTACGTACTGTCGTATAACGTTATATACTATTACGTAATAACGCATAACGTTATTTCCTATCACGTAATAACGTATATCGTTATATAGTATTACCTTATGACGTATAACGTTATGTAGTATTACCCTATAACGTATAACGTTACATACTAATACGTACTAACGTATAACGTTATATACTATTACGTAATGACGTATAACGTTATATAATATTACGTAATGACGTATAACGTTATATACTATTACGCAATGACGTATAACGTTATATACTATTACGTAACAACGTATAACGTTATATACTAGTACGTAATAACGTATAACGTTATATCCTATTACGTAATAACGTATATCGTTATATAGTATTACCTTATGACGTATAACGTTTTGTAGTATTACGCTATAACGTATAACGTGATATACTACTAAGTACTAACGTATAACGTTATATACTATTACCGTATAACGTATAACGTTATATACTATTACCTTATAACGTATAACGTTATATACTATTACGTAATGACGTATAAGGTTATATAATATTACGTAATGACGTGTAACGTTATATAATATTACGTAATGACGTATAACGTTATATACTATTACGTAATGACGTATAACGTTATATACTATCACGTAATAACGTATACTGTTATATAGTGTTACGTAATAACGCATAACGTTATATACTAATACGTAATAACGTATAACGTTACATACTACTACCTTATAACGTATAACGTTATATACTATTACGTAATGACGTATAACGTTATATCCTATTACGTAATAACATATATCGTTATATAGTATTACCTTATGACGTATAACGTTATGTAGTACTACGCTATAACGTATAACGTTATATACTACTACGTACTGACGTATAACGTTATATCCTATTATGTAGTAACGTGTAACGTTATGTACTATTACCTTATAACGTATAACGTTATATACTATTACCTTATAACGTATAACGTATAACGTTATATCCTATTACGTACTAACGTATAACGTTATATACTATTACGTAATGACGTATAACGTTATATACTATTACGTAATAACGTATACCGTTATATAGTGTTACGTAATAACGTATAACGTTATATACTATTACGTAATGACGTATAACGTTATATCCTATTACGTAATAACGTATAACGTTATATACTATTACCTTATAACGTATAACGTTATATCTTACTACGTACTAACGTATAACATTATATACCATTACATAATAACGTGTAACGTTATATAATATTACCTTATAACGTATAACGTTATATACTATTACGTAATGACGTATAACGTTATATACTATTACGTAATGACGTATAACGTTATATCCTATTATGTAATAACGTATAACGTTATATACTATTACGTAATGACGTATAACGTTATATACTATTACGTAATGACGTATAACGTTATATACTATTACGTAATGACGTTTAACGATATATCCTATTACGTAATAACGTATACCGTTATATAGTATTACGTAATAACGTATAACGACATATACTATTACGTAATGACATATTACGTCATATACTATTACGTGATGACGTATAACGTTATATCCCATTACGTAATAACGTATAACGTTATATCCTATTACGTAATAACGCATATTTTTATATAATATAACCTTATAACGTATAACGTTATATACTATTATGTAATGACGTATAACGTTATATCCTATTACGTAATAACGTATAACGTTATATACTATTACGTCATGACGTATAACGTTATATCCTATTACGTAATAACGTATAACGTTATGTACTATTACGTAATGACGTATAACGATATATCCTATTACGTAATAACGTGTAACGTTATATACTATTATCTTATAACGTATAACGTTATATGCTATTACGTAATAACGCATAACGTTATATAATATAACCTTATAACGTATAACGTTATATAGTATTACGTAATGACGTATAACGTTATATCCTATTACGTAATAACGTATACTGTTATATAGTATTACGTAATAACGTACAACGTCATATACTATTACGTAATGACGTATAACGTTATATCCTATTACGTAATAACGTATACTGTTATATAGTATTACGTAATAACGTACAACGTCATATACTATTACGTAATGACGTATTACGTTATATACTATTACGTAATGACGTATAACGTTATATACTATTACGTAATGACGTATAACGTTATATACTATTACGTACTGTCGTATAACGTTATATGCTATTACGTACTGTCGTATAACGTTATATACTATTACGTAATAACGCATAACGTTATTTCCTATCACGTAATAACGTATATCGTTATATAGTATTACCTTATGACGTATAACGTTATGTAGTATTACCCTATAACGTATAACGTTACATACTAATACGTACTAACGTATAACGTTATATACTATTACGTAATGACGTATAACGTTATATAATATTACGTAATGACGTATAACGTTATATACTATTACGCAATGACGTATAACGTTATATACTATTACGTAACAACGTATAACGTTATATACTAGTACGTAATAACGTATAACGTTATATCCTATTACGTAATAACGTATATCGTTATATAGTATTACCTTATGACGTATAACGTTTTGTAGTATTACGCTATAACGTATAACGTGATATACTACTAAGTACTAACGTATAACGTTATATACTATTACCGTATAACGTATAACGTTATATACTATCACCTTATAACGTATAACGTTATATACTATTACGTAATGACGTATAAGGTTATATAATATTACGTAATGACGTGTAACGTTATATAATATTACGTAATGACGTATAACGTTATATACTATTACGTAATGACGTATAACGTTATATACTATCACGTAATAACGTATACTGTTATATAGTGTTACGTAATAACGTATAACGTTATATACTAATACGTAATAACGTATAACGTTACATACTACTACCTTATAACGTATAACGTTATATACTATTACGTAATGACGTATAACGTTATATCCTATTACGTAATAACATATATCGTTATATAGTATTACCTTATGACGTATAACGTTATGTAGTACTACGCTATAACGTATAACGTTATATACTACTACGTACTGACGTATAACGTTATATCCTATTATGTAGTAACGTGTAACGTTATGTACTATTACCTTGTGACGTAAAACGTTATGTACTATTACCTTATAACGTATAACGTATAACGTTATATCCTATTACGTACTAACGTATAACGTTATATACTATTACGTAATGACGTATAACGTTATATACTATTACGTAATAACGTATACCGTTATATAGTGTTACGTAATAACGTATAACGTTATATACTATTACGTAATGACGTATAACGTTATATCCTATTACGTAATAACGTATAACGTTATATACTATTACCTTATAACGTATAACGTTATATCTTACTACGTACTAACGTATAACGTTATATACCATTACATAATAACGTGTAACGTTATATAATATTACCTTATAACGTATAACGTTATATACTATTACGTAATGACGTATAACGTTATATACTATTACGTAATGACGTATAACGTTATATCCTATTATGTAATAACGTATAACGTTATATACTATTACGTAATGACGTATAACGTTATATCCTATTACGTAATAACGTGTAACGTTATATACTATTACCTTATAATGTATAACGTTCTATACTATTACGTAATGACGTATAACGTTATATACTATTACGTAATGACGTATAACGTTATATCCTATTACGTAATAACGTATATCGTTATATAGTATTACCTTATGACGTATAACGTTTTGTAGTAGTACCCTATAACGTATAACGTTATATACTACTAAGTACTAACGTATAACGTTATATACTATTACCTTATAACGTATAACGTTATATACTATTACGTAATGACGTATAACGTTATATAATATTACGTAATGACGTATAACGTTATATAATATTACGTAATGACGCATAACGCTATATACTATTACGTAATGACGTATAACGTTATATACTATCACGTAATAACGTATACCGTTATATAGTGTTACGTAATAACGTATAACGTTATATACTAAGACGTAATAACGTATAACGTTACATACTACTACCTTATAACGTATAACGTTATATACTATTACGTAATGACGTATAACGTTATATCCAATTACGTAATAACATATATCGTTATATAGTATTACCTTATGACGTATAACGTTATGTAGTACTACGCTATAACGTATAACGTTATATACTACTACGTACTGACGTATAACGTTATATCCTATTACGTAGTAACGTGTAACGTTATGTACTATTACCTTATAACGTATAACGTTATATACTATTACCTTATAACGTATAACGTATAACGTTATATCCTATTACGTACTAACGTATAACGTTATATACTATTACGTAATGACGTATAACGTTATATACTATTACGTAATAACGTATACCGTTATATAGTGTTACGTAATAACGTATAACGTTATATACTATTACGTAATGACGTATAACGTTATATCCTATTACGTAATAACGTATAACGTTATATACTATTACCTTATAACGTATAACGTTATATCCTACTACGTACTAACGTATAACGTTATATACTATTACGTAATGACGTATAACGTTATATCCTATTACGTAATAACGTATAACGTCATATACTATTACGTAATGACGTATAACGTTATCTAATATTACGTTATGACGTATAACGTTATATACTATTACGTAATGACGTATAACGTTATATACTATTACGTAATGACGTGTAACGTCATATACTATTACCTTATAACGTATAACGTTATATCCTACTACGTACTAACGTATAACGTTATATACTATTACGTAATGACGTATAGCGTTATATACTATTACGTAATGACGTATAACGTTATATCATATTACGTTATGACGTATAACGTTATATACTATTACGTGCTAACGTATAACGTTATATACCACTACGTAATAACGTGTAACGTTATATACTATTACGTAATAACGTATACCGTTATATAGTGTTACGTAATAACGTATAACGTTATATACTATTACGTAATGACGTGTAACGTTATATCCTATTACGTAATAACGTATAACGTTATATACTATTACCTTATAACGTATAATGTTATATCCTATTACGTACTAACGTATAACGTTATATACCATTACGTAATAACGTGTAACGTTATATAATATTACCTTATAACGTATAACGTTATATACTATTACGTAATGACGTATAATGTTATATCCTATTACGTAATGACGTATAACGTTATATCATATTACGTAATAACGTGTAACGTTATATACTATTACCTTATAATGTATAACGTTATATACTATTACGTAATGACGTATAACGTTATATACTATTACGTAATGACGTATAACGTTATATCCTATTACGTAATAACGTATAACGTCATATACTATTACCTTATAATGTATAACGTTATATCATATTACGTAATAACGTGTAACGTTATATACTATTACCTTATAATGTATAACGTTATATACTATTACGTAATGACGTATAACGTTATATTCTATTATGTAATAACGTATAACGTTATATACTATTACCTTATAACGTATAATGTTATATCCTATTACGTACTAACGTATAACGTTATATACCATTACGTAATAACGTGTAACGTTATATAATATTACCTTATAACGTATAAAGTTATATACTATTACGTAATGACGTATAATGTTATATCCTATTACGTAATGACGTATAACGTTATATCATATTACGTAATAACGTGTAACGTTATATACTATTACCTTATAATGTATAACGTTATATACTATTACGTACTAACGTATAACGTTATATACCATTACGTAATAACGTGTAACGTTATATTATATTACCTTATAACGTATAACGTTATATACCATTACGTAATAACGTGTAACGTTATATAATATTACCTTATAACGTATAACGTTATATACTATTACGTAATGACGTATAATGTTATATCCTATTACGTAATGACGTATAACGTTATATCCTATTACGTAATAACGTATATCGTTACATAGTATTACCTTATGACGTATAACGTTATGTAGTATTACCCTATAACGTATAACGTTATATACTACTACGTACTAACGTATAACGTTATATCCTATTACGTAGTAACGTGTAACGTTATACACTATTACGTAATGCCGTATAACGTTATATCCTATTACGTAATAACGTATAACGTTATATACTATTACGTAATGACGTATAACGTTATATCCTATTACGTAATAACGTATATCGTTATATACTATTACCTTATAACGTATAACGTTATATACTATTACGTAATGACGTATAACGTTATATCCTATTACGTAATAACGTATGCCGTTATATAGTATTACGTAATAACGTATAAAGTCATATGCTATTACGTAATGACATATTACGTCATATACTATTACGTAATGACGTATAACGTTATATCCTATTACGTAATAACGCATAACGTTAAATAATATTACCTTACAACGTATAACGTTATATTCTATTACGTAATGACGTTTAACGTTATATCCTATTACGTAATAAAGTATAACGTTATATACTATTACGTAATGGCGTATAACGTTATATCCTATTACGTAATAACGTATAACGTTATGTACTATTACGTAATGACGTATAACGATATATCCTATTACGTAATAACGTGTAACGTTATATACTATTACCTTATAACGTATAACGTTATATCCTATTACGTAATAACGCATAACGTTATATAATATTACCTTATAACGTATAACGTTATATAGTATTACGTAATGACGTATAACGTTATATCCTATTACGTAATAACGTATACCGTTATATAGTATTACGTAACAACGTATAACGTCATATACTATTACGTAATGACATATTACGTTATATACTATTACGTAATGACGTATAACGTTATATACTATTACGTAATGACGTATAACGTTATATACTATTACGTACTGTCGTATAACGTTATATACTATTACGTAATAACGCATACCGTTATATAGTATTACGTAATAACGTATAACGTTATATACTAATACGTAATAACGTATAACGTTACATACTATTACCTAATAACGTATAACGTTATATACTACTACGTAATGACGTATAACGTTACATCCTATCACGTAATAACGTATATCGTTATATAGTATTACCTTATGACGTATAACGTTATGTAGTATTACCCTATAAGGTTTAACGTTATATACTACTACGTACTAACGTATAACGTTATATACTATTACGTAATGACGTATAACGTTATATAATATTACGTAATGACGTATAACGTTATATACTATTACGCAATGACGTATAACGTTATATACTATTACGTAATGACGTATAACGTTATATACTATTACGTAATAACGCATACCGTTATATAGTATTACGTAATAACGTATAACGTTACATACTATTACCTTATAACGTATAACGTTATATACAATTACGTAATGACGTATAACGTTATATCCTATTACGTAGAAACGTGTATCGTTATGTACTATTACCTTATAACGTATAACGTTAATACTATTACCTTATAACGTATAACGTATAACGTTATATACTATTACCTTATAACGTATAACGTTATATACAATTACGTAATGACGTATAACGTTATATCCTATTACGTAATACCGTATAACGTTATATACTATTACGTAATGACGTATAACGTTATATCCTATTACGTACTAACGTATAACGTTATATACCATTACGTAATAACGTGTAACGTTATATAGTATTACGTAATAACGTAGAACGTCATATACTATTACGTAATGACGTATTACGTTATATACTATTACGTAATGACGTATAATGTTATATCCTATTACGTAATAACGTATACCGTTATATAGTATTACGTAATAAAATATAACGTCATATACAATTACGTACTGACATATTACGTCATATACTATTACGTAATGACGTATAACGTTATATGCCATTACGTAATAACGTATAACGTTGTGTCCTATTACGCAATAACGCATAACGTTATATGATATTACCTTATAACGTATAACGGTATATACTATTACGTAATGACGTATAACGTTATATCCTATTACGTAATAACGTATAACGTCATATACTATTACCTTATAACGTATAACGTTATATCCTATTACGTAATGACGTATAACGTTATATCATATTACGTAATAACGTGTAACGTTATATACTATTACCTTATAATGTATAACGTTATATACTATTACGTAATGACGTATAACGTTATATACTATTACGTAATGACGTATAACGTTATATCCTATTACGTAATAACGTATAACGTCATATACTATTACCTTATAATGTATAACGTTATATCATATTACGTAATAACGTGTAACGTTATATACTATTACCTTATAATGTATAACGTTATATACTATTACGTAATGACGTATAACGTTATATTCTATTATGTAATAACGTATAACGTTATATACTATTACCTTATAACGTACAACGTTATATCCTATTACGTACTAACGTATAACGTTATATACTATTACGTAATGACGTATAACGTTATATACTATTCCGTAATGACGTATAACCTTATATCCTATTACCTAATAACGTATAACGTTATATACTATTACCTTATAACGTACAACGTTATATCCTATTACGTACTAACGTATAACGTTATATACTATTACGTAATGACGTATAACGTTATATACTATTCCGTAATGACGTATAACCTTATATCCTATTACCTAATAACGTATAACGTTATATACTATTACCTTATAACGTATAACGTTATATCCTATTACGTAATAACGCATAACGTTATATAATATTACCTTATATTGTATAACGTTATATAGTATTACGTAATGACGTATAACGTTATATCCTATTACGTAATTACGTATATCGGTATATAGTATTACGTAATAACGTATAACGTCATATACTATTACCTTATAACGTATAACGTTATATCCTATTACGTACTAACGTATAACGTTATATACCATTACGTAATAACGTGTAAGGTTATATAATATTACCTTATAACGTATAACGTTATATACTATTACGTAATGACGTATAACGTTATATCCTATTACGTAATGACGTATAACGTTATATCCTATTACGTAATAACGTATAACGTTATATACTATTACGTAATGACGTATAACGTTATATCCTGTTATGCAATAACGTATAACGTTATATACTATTACGTAATGACGTATAACGTTATATCATATTACGTAATAACGTGTAACGTTATATACTATTACCTTATAATGTATAACGTTATATACTATTACGTAATGACGTATAACGTTATGTACTATTACGTAATGACGTATAACGTTATATCCTATTACGTAATAACGTATAACGTCATATACTATTACCTTATAACGTATAACGTTATATCCTATTACGTAATAACGTGTAATGCTATATACTATTACCTTATAATGTATAACGTTATATACTATTACGTAATGACGTATAACGTTATATCCTATTACGTAATATCGTATATCGGTATATAGTATTACGTAATAACGTATAACGTCATATACTATTACCTTATAACGTATAACGTTATATCCTATTACGTAATAACGTATATCGGTATATAGTATTACGTAATAACGTATAACGTCATATACTATTACCTTATAACGTATAACGTTATATCCTATTACGTACTAACGTATAACGTTATATACCATTACGTAATAACGTGTAAGGTTATATAATATTACCTTATAACGTATAACGTTATATACTATTACCTTATAACGTATAACGTTACATCCTATTACGTAATAACGCATAACGTTATATAATATTACCTTATAACGTATAACGTTATATAGTATTACGTAATGAAGTATAACGTTATATCCTATTACGTAATAACGTATATCGGTATATAGTATTACGTAATAACGTATAACGTCATATACTATTACCTTATAACGTATAACGTTATATCCTATTACGTACTAACGTATAACGTTATATACCATTACGTAATAACGTGTAACGTTATATAATATTACCTTATAACGTATAACGTTATATACTATTACGTAATGACGTATAACGTTATATCCTATTACGTAATGACGTATAACGTTATATACCATTACGTAATGACGTATAACGTTATATCCTATTACGTGCTAACGTATAACGTTATATACCACTACGTAATAACGTGTAACGTTATATAATATTACCTTATAACGTATAACGTTATATCCTATTACGTACTAACGTATAACGTTATATACCATTACGTAATAACGTGTAACGTTATATAATATTACCTTATAACGTATAACGTTATATACTATTACGTAATGACGTATAACGTTATATCCTATTACGTAATGACGTATAACGTTATATCCTATTACGTTATAACGTATAACGTTATATACTATTACGTAATGACGTATAACGTTATATCCTATTATGTAATAACGTATAATGTTATATACTATTACGTAATGACGTATAACGTTATATCATATTACGTAATAACGTGTAACGTTATATACTATTACCTTATAATGTATAACGTTGTATACTATTACGTAATGACGTATAACGTTATATACTATTACGTAATGACGTATAACGTTTTATCCTATTACGTAATAACGTATAACGTCATATACTATTACTTTATAACGTATAACGTTATATCCTATTACGTACTAACGTATAACGTTATATACCATTACGTAATGACGTATAACGTTATATCCTATTACGTACTAACGTATAACGTTATATACCATTCCGTAATAACGTATAACGTTATATACTATTACGTAATGTCGTATAACGTTATATACCATTACGTAATGACGTATAACGTTATATCCTATTACGTAATAACGTATAACGTCATATACTATTACCTTATAACGTATAACGTTATATCCTATTACGTAATGACGTATAACGTTATATCCTATTACGTAATAACGTATAGCGTTATATACTATTACCTTATAACGTATAACGTTATATCCTATTACGTAATAACGTGTAACGTTATATACTATTACCTTATAACGTATAACGTTATATACTATTACGTAATGACGTATAACGATATATCCTATTACGTAATAACGTATACCGTTATATAGTATTACGTAATAACGTATAACGACATATACTATTACGTAATGACATATTACGTCATATACTATTACGTGATGACGTATAACGTCATATACTACATATTACCTTATAACGTATAACATTATATCCTATTACGTACTAACGTATAACGTTATATACCATTACGTAATGACGTATAACGTTATATCCTATTACGTACTAACGTATAACGTTATATACCACTACGTAATAACGTGTAACGTTATATAATATTACCTTATAACGTATAACGTTATATCCTATTACGTAATAACGTATAACGTTATATACTATTACCTTATAACGTATAACGTTATATCCTATTACGTACTAACGTATAACGTTATATACCATTCCGTAATAACGTGTAACGTTATATCCTACTATGTAATGACGTATAACGTTATATCCTGTTACGTAATAACGTATATCGTTATATAGTATTACCTTATGACGTATAACGTTTTGCAGTATTACCCTATAACGTATAACGTTATATACTACTAAGTACTAACGTATAACGTTATATACTATTACCTTATAACGTTTAACGTTATATACTATTACGTAATGACGTATAACGTTATATAATATTACGTAATGACGTATAACGTTATATCCTATTACGTAATAACATATATCGTTATATAGTATTACCTTATGACGTATAACGTTATGTAGTACTACGCTATAACGTGTAACGTTATATACTACTACGTACTGACGTATAACGTTATATCCTATTATGTAGTAACGTGTAACGTTATGTACTATTACCTTATAACGTATAACGTTATATACTATTACCTTATAACGTATAACGTATAACGTTATATCCTATTACGTACTAACGTATAACGTTATATACTATTACGTAATGACGTATAACGTTATATACTATTACGTAATAACGTATACCGTTATATAGTGTTACGTAATAACATATAACGTTATATACTATTACGTAATGACGTATAACGTTATATCCTATTACGTAATAACGTATAACGTTATATACTATTACCTTATAACGTATAACGTTATATCCTACTACGTACTAACGTATAACGTTGTATACCATTACGTAATAACGTGTAACGTTATATAATATTATCTTATAACGTATAACGTTATATACTATTACGTAATGACGTATAACGTTATATCCTATTACGTAATAACGTGTAACGTTATATACTATTACCTTATAACGTACAACGTTATATAATATTACGCAATGACGTATAACGTTATATCCTATTACGTAATAACGTATATCGTTATATAGTATTACCTTATGACGTATAACGTTTTGTAGTATTACCCTATAACGTATAACGTTATATACTACTAAGTACTAACGTATAACGTTATATACTATTACCTTATAACGTATAACGTTATATACTATTACGTAATGACGTATAACGTTATATAATATTACGTAATGACGTATAACGTTATATAATATTACGTAATGACGCATAACGCTATATACTATTACGTAATGACGTATAACGTTATATACTATCACGTAATAACGTATACCGTTATATAGTGTTACGTAATAACGTATAACGTTATATACTAAGACGTAATAACGTATAACGTTACATACTACTACCTTATAACGTATAACGTTATATACTATTACGTAATGACGTATAACGTTATATCCAATTACGTAATAACATATATCGTTATATAGTATTACCTTATGACGTATAACGTTATGTAGTACTACGCTATAACGTATAACGTTATATACTACTACGTACTGACGTATAACGTTATATCCTATTACGTAGTAACGTGTAACGTTATGTACTATTACCTTATAACGTATAACGTTATATACTATTACCTTATAACGTATAACGTATAACGTTATATCCTATTACGTACTAACGTATAACGTTATATACTATTACGTAATGACGTATAACGTTATATACTATTACGTAATAACGTATACCGTTATATAGTGTTACGTAATAACGTATAACGTTATATACTATTACGTAATGACGTATAACGTTATATCCTATTACGTAATAACGTATAACGTTATATACTATTACCTTATAACGTATAACGTTATATCCTACTACGTACTAACGTATAACGTTATATACTATTACGTAATGACGTATAACGTTATATCCTATTACGTAATAACGTATAACGTCATATACTATTACGTAATGACGTATAACGTTATCTAATATTACGTTATGACGTATAACGTTATATACTATTACGTAATGACGTATAACGTTATATACTATTACGTAATGACGTGTAACGTCATATACTATTACCTTATAACGTATAACGTTATATCCTACTACGTACTAACGTATAACGTTATATACTATTACGTAATGACGTATAGCGTTATATACTATTACGTAATGACGTATAACGTTATATCATATTACGTTATGACGTATAACGTTATATACTATTACGTGCTAACGTATAACGTTATATACCACTACGTAATAACGTGTAACGTTATATACTATTACGTAATAACGTATACCGTTATATAGTGTTACGTAATAACGTATAACGTTATATACTATTACGTAATGACGTGTAACGTTATATCCTATTACGTAATAACGTATAACGTTATATACTATTACCTTATAACGTATAATGTTATATCCTATTACGTACTAACGTATAATGTTATATCCTATTACGTAATAACGTATACCGTTATATAGTATTACGTAATAAAATATAACGTCATATACAATTACGTACTGACATATTACGTCATATACTATTACGTAATGACGTATAACGTTATATGCCATTACGTAATAACGTATAACGTTGTGTCCTATTACGCAATAACGCATAACGTTATATGATATTACCTTATAACGTATAACGGTATATACTATTACGTAATGACGTATAACGTTATATCCTATTACGTAATAACGTATAACGTCATATACTATTACCTTATAACGTATAACGTTATATCCTATTACGTAATGACGTATAACGTTATATCATATTACGTAATAACGTGTAACGTTATATACTATTACCTTATAATGTATAACGTTATATACTATTACGTAATGACGTATAACGTTATATACTATTACGTAATGACGTATAACGTTATATCCTATTACGTAATAACGTATAACGTCATATACTATTACCTTATAATGTATAACGTTATATCATATTACGTAATAACGTGTAACGTTATATACTATTACCTTATAATGTATAACGTTATATACTATTACGTAATGACGTATAACGTTATATTCTATTATGTAATAACGTATAACGTTATATACTATTACCTTATAACGTACAACGTTATATCCTATTACGTACTAACGTATAACGTTATATACTATTACGTAATGACGTATAACGTTATATACTATTCCGTAATGACGTATAACCTTATATCCTATTACCTAATAACGTATAACGTTATATACTATTACCTTATAACGTACAACGTTATATCCTATTACGTACTAACGTATAACGTTATATACTATTACGTAATGACGTATAACGTTATATACTATTCCGTAATGACGTATAACCTTATATCCTATTACCTAATAACGTATAACGTTATATACTATTACCTTATAACGTATAACGTTATATCCTATTACGTAATAACGCATAACGTTATATAATATTACCTTATATTGTATAACGTTATATAGTATTACGTAATGACGTATAACGTTATATCCTATTACGTAATTACGTATATCGGTATATAGTATTACGTAATAACGTATAACGTCATATACTATTACCTTATAACGTATAACGTTATATCCTATTACGTACTAACGTATAACGTTATATACCATTACGTAATAACGTGTAAGGTTATATAATATTACCTTATAACGTATAACGTTATATACTATTACGTAATGACGTATAACGTTATATCCTATTACGTAATGACGTATAACGTTATATCCTATTACGTAATAACGTATAACGTTATATACTATTACGTAATGACGTATAACGTTATATCCTGTTATGCAATAACGTATAACGTTATATACTATTACGTAATGACGTATAACGTTATATCATATTACGTAATAACGTGTAACGTTATATACTATTACCTTATAATGTATAACGTTATATACTATTACGTAATGACGTATAACGTTATGTACTATTACGTAATGACGTATAACGTTATATCCTATTACGTAATAACGTATAACGTCATATACTATTACCTTATAACGTATAACGTTATATCCTATTACGTAATAACGTGTAATGCTATATACTATTACCTTATAATGTATAACGTTATATACTATTACGTAATGACGTATAACGTTATATCCTATTACGTAATATCGTATATCGGTATATAGTATTACGTAATAACGTATAACGTCATATACTATTACCTTATAACGTATAACGTTATATCCTATTACGTAATAACGTATATCGGTATATAGTATTACGTAATAACGTATAACGTCATATACTATTACCTTATAACGTATAACGTTATATCCTATTACGTACTAACGTATAACGTTATATACCATTACGTAATAACGTGTAAGGTTATATAATATTACCTTATAACGTATAACGTTATATACTATTACCTTATAACGTATAACGTTACATCCTATTACGTAATAACGCATAACGTTATATAATATTACCTTATAACGTATAACGTTATATAGTATTACGTAATGAAGTATAACGTTATATCCTATTACGTAATAACGTATATCGGTATATAGTATTACGTAATAACGTATAACGTCATATACTATTACCTTATAACGTATAACGTTATATCCTATTACGTACTAACGTATAACGTTATATACCATTACGTAATAACGTGTAACGTTATATAATATTACCTTATAACGTATAACGTTATATACTATTACGTAATGACGTATAACGTTATATCCTATTACGTAATGACGTATAACGTTATATACCATTACGTAATGACGTATAACGTTATATCCTATTACGTGCTAACGTATAACGTTATATACCACTACGTAATAACGTGTAACGTTATATAATATTACCTTATAACGTATAACGTTATATCCTATTACGTACTAACGTATAACGTTATATACCATTACGTAATAACGTGTAACGTTATATAATATTACCTTATAACGTATAACGTTATATACTATTACGTAATGACGTATAACGTTATATCCTATTACGTAATGACGTATAACGTTATATCCTATTACGTTATAACGTATAACGTTATATACTATTACGTAATGACGTATAACGTTATATCCTATTATGTAATAACGTATAATGTTATATACTATTACGTAATGACGTATAACGTTATATCATATTACGTAATAACGTGTAACGTTATATACTATTACCTTATAATGTATAACGTTGTATACTATTACGTAATGACGTATAACGTTATATACTATTACGTAATGACGTATAACGTTTTATCCTATTACGTAATAACGTATAACGTCATATACTATTACTTTATAACGTATAACGTTATATCCTATTACGTACTAACGTATAACGTTATATACCATTACGTAATGACGTATAACGTTATATCCTATTACGTACTAACGTATAACGTTATATACCATTCCGTAATAACGTATAACGTTATATACTATTACGTAATGTCGTATAACGTTATATACCATTACGTAATGACGTATAACGTTATATCCTATTACGTAATAACGTATAACGTCATATACTATTACCTTATAACGTATAACGTTATATCCTATTACGTAATGACGTATAACGTTATATCCTATTACGTAATAACGTATAGCGTTATATACTATTACCTTATAACGTATAACGTTATATCCTATTACGTAATAACGTGTAACGTTATATACTATTACCTTATAACGTATAACGTTATATACTATTACGTAATGACGTATAACGATATATCCTATTACGTAATAACGTATACCGTTATATAGTATTACGTAATAACGTATAACGACATATACTATTACGTAATGACATATTACGTCATATACTATTACGTGATGACGTATAACGTCATATACTACATATTACCTTATAACGTATAACATTATATCCTATTACGTACTAACGTATAACGTTATATACCATTACGTAATGACGTATAACGTTATATCCTATTACGTACTAACGTATAACGTTATATACCACTACGTAATAACGTGTAACGTTATATAATATTACCTTATAACGTATAACGTTATATCCTATTACGTAATAACGTATAACGTTATATACTATTACCTTATA
The DNA here is from genome assembly GCF_905332965.1 of Bombus pascuorum. Taxonomy (NCBI): domain Eukaryota; kingdom Metazoa; phylum Arthropoda; class Insecta; order Hymenoptera; family Apidae; genus Bombus; species Bombus pascuorum. The sequence goes on from NC_083498.1 coordinate 4,141,153, forward strand.
ACGTATAACGTTATATCCTATTACGTACTAACGTATAACGTTATATACCATTCCGTAATAACGTGTAACGTTATATCCTACTATGTAATGACGTATAACGTTATATCCTGTTACGTAATAACGTATATCGTTATATAGTATTACCTTATGACGTATAACGTTTTGCAGTATTACCCTATAACGTATAACGTTATATACTACTAAGTACTAACGTATAACGTTATATACTATTACCTTATAACGTTTAACGTTATATACTATTACGTAATGACGTATAACGTTATATAATATTACGTAATGACGTATAACGTTATATCCTATTACGTAATAACATATATCGTTATATAGTATTACCTTATGACGTATAACGTTATGTAGTACTACGCTATAACGTGTAACGTTATATACTACTACGTACTGACGTATAACGTTATATCCTATTATGTAGTAACGTGTAACGTTATGTACTATTACCTTATAACGTATAACGTTATATACTATTACCTTATAACGTATAACGTATAACGTTATATCCTATTACGTACTAACGTATAACGTTATATACTATTACGTAATGACGTATAACGTTATATACTATTACGTAATAACGTATACCGTTATATAGTGTTACGTAATAACATATAACGTTATATACTATTACGTAATGACGTATAACGTTATATCCTATTACGTAATAACGTATAACGTTATATACTATTACCTTATAACGTATAACGTTATATCCTACTACGTACTAACGTATAACGTTGTATACCATTACGTAATAACGTGTAACGTTATATAATATTATCTTATAACGTATAACGTTATATACTATTACGTAATGACGTATAACGTTATATCCTATTACGTAATAACGTGTAACGTTATATACTATTACCTTATAACGTACAACGTTATATAATATTACGCAATGACGTATAACGTTATATCCTATTACGTAATAACGTATATCGTTATATAGTATTACCTTATGACGTATAACGTTTTGTAGTATTACCCTATAACGTATAACGTTATATACTACTAAGTACTAACGTATAACGTTATATACTATTACCTTATAACGTATAACGTTATATACTATTACGTAATGACGTATAACGTTATATAATATTACGTAATGACGTATAACGTTATATAATATTACGTAATGACGCATAACGCTATATACTATTACGTAATGACGTATAACGTTATATACTATCACGTAATAACGTATACCGTTATATAGTGTTACGTAATAACGTATAACGTTATATACTAAGACGTAATAACGTATAACGTTACATACTACTACCTTATAACGTATAACGTTATATACTATTACGTAATGACGTATAACGTTATATCCAATTACGTAATAACATATATCGTTATATAGTATTACCTTATGACGTATAACGTTATGTAGTACTACGCTATAACGTATAACGTTATATACTACTACGTACTGACGTATAACGTTATATCCTATTACGTAGTAACGTGTAACGTTATGTACTATTACCTTATAACGTATAACGTTATATACTATTACCTTATAACGTATAACGTATAACGTTATATCCTATTACGTACTAACGTATAACGTTATATACTATTACGTAATGACGTATAACGTTATATACTATTACGTAATAACGTATACCGTTATATAGTGTTACGTAATAACGTATAACGTTATATACTATTACGTAATGACGTATAACGTTATATCCTATTACGTAATAACGTATAACGTTATATACTATTACCTTATAACGTATAACGTTATATCCTACTACGTACTAACGTATAACGTTATATACTATTACGTAATGACGTATAACGTTATATCCTATTACGTAATAACGTATAACGTCATATACTATTACGTAATGACGTATAACGTTATCTAATATTACGTTATGACGTATAACGTTATATACTATTACGTAATGACGTATAACGTTATATACTATTACGTAATGACGTGTAACGTCATATACTATTACCTTATAACGTATAACGTTATATCCTACTACGTACTAACGTATAACGTTATATACTATTACGTAATGACGTATAGCGTTATATACTATTACGTAATGACGTATAACGTTATATCATATTACGTTATGACGTATAACGTTATATACTATTACGTGCTAACGTATAACGTTATATACCACTACGTAATAACGTGTAACGTTATATACTATTACGTAATAACGTATACCGTTATATAGTGTTACGTAATAACGTATAACGTTATATACTATTACGTAATGACGTGTAACGTTATATCCTATTACGTAATAACGTATAACGTTATATACTATTACCTTATAACGTATAATGTTATATCCTATTACGTACTAACGTATAACGTTATATACCATTACGTAATAACGTGTAACGTTATATAATATTACCTTATAACGTATAACGTTATATACTATTACGTAATGACGTATAATGTTATATCCTATTACGTAATGACGTATAACGTTATATCATATTACGTAATAACGTGTAACGTTATATACTATTACCTTATAATGTATAACGTTATATACTATTACGTAATGACGTATAACGTTATATACTATTACGTAATGACGTATAACGTTATATCCTATTACGTAATAACGTATAACGTCATATACTATTACCTTATAATGTATAACGTTATATCATATTACGTAATAACGTGTAACGTTATATACTATTACCTTATAATGTATAACGTTATATACTATTACGTAATGACGTATAACGTTATATTCTATTATGTAATAACGTATAACGTTATATACTATTACCTTATAACGTATAATGTTATATCCTATTACGTACTAACGTATAACGTTATATACCATTACGTAATAACGTGTAACGTTATATAATATTACCTTATAACGTATAAAGTTATATACTATTACGTAATGACGTATAATGTTATATCCTATTACGTAATGACGTATAACGTTATATCATATTACGTAATAACGTGTAACGTTATATACTATTACCTTATAATGTATAACGTTATATACTATTACGTACTAACGTATAACGTTATATACCATTACGTAATAACGTGTAACGTTATATAATATTACCTTATAACGTATAACGTTATATACCATTACGTAATAACGTGTAACGTTATATAATATTACCTTATAACGTATAACGTTATATACTATTACGTAATGACGTATAATGTTATATCCTATTACGTAATGACGTATAACGTTATATCCTATTACGTAATAACGTATATCGTTACATAGTATTACCTTATGACGTATAACGTTATGTAGTATTACCCTATAACGTATAACGTTATATACTACTACGTACTAACGTATAACGTTATATCCTATTACGTAGTAACGTGTAACGTTATACACTATTACGTAATGCCGTATAACGTTATATCCTATTACGTAATAACGTATAACGTTATATACTATTACCTTATAACGTATAACGTTATATACTATTACGTAATGACGTATAACGTTATATCCTATTACGTAATAACGTATGCCGTTATATAGTATTACGTAATAACGTATAACGTCATATGCTATTACGTAATGACATATTACGTCATATACTATTACGTAATGACGTATAACGTTATATCCTATTACGTAATAACGCATAACGTTAAATAATATTACCTTACAACGTATAACGTTATATTCTATTACGTAATGACGTTTAACGTTATATCCTATTACGTAATAAAGTATAACGTTATATACTATTACGTAATGGCGTATAACGTTATATCCTATTACGTAATAACGTATAACGTTATGTACTATTACGTAATGACGTATAACGATATATCCTATTACGTAATAACGTATACCGTTATATAGTATTACGTAACAACGTATAACGTCATATACTATTACGTAATGACATATTACGTTATATACTATTACGTAATGACGTATAACGTTATATACTATTACGTAATGACGTATAACGTTATATACTATTACGTACTGTCGTATAACGTTATATACTATTACGTAATAACGCATACCGTTATATAGTATTACGTAATAACGTATAACGTTATATACTAATACGTAATAACGTATAACGTTACATACTATTACCTAATAACGTATAACGTTATATACTACTACGTAATGACGTATAACGTTACATCCTATCACGTAATAACGTATATCGTTATATAGTATTACCTTATGACGTATAACGTTATGTAGTATTACCCTATAAGGTTTAACGTTATATACTACTACGTACTAACGTATAACGTTATATACTATTACGTAATGACATATAACGTTATATAATATTACGTAATGACGTATAACGTTATATACTATTACGCAATGACGTATAACGTTATATACTATTACGTAATGACGTATAACGTTATATACTATTACGTAATAACGCATACCGTTATATAGTATTACGTAATAACGTATAACGTTATATACTAATACGTAATAACGTATAACGTTACATACTATTACCTTATAACGTATAACGTTATATACAATTACGTAATGACGTATAACGTTATATCCTATTACGTAGAAACGTGTATCGTTATGTACTATTACCTTATAACGTATAACGTTAATACTATTACCTTATAACGTATAACGTATAACGTTATATACTATTACCTTATAACGTATAACGTTATATACCATTACGTAATGACGTATAACGTTATATCCTATTACGTAATAACGTATAACGTTATATACTATTACGTAATGACGTATAACGTTATATCCTATTACGTACTAACGTATAACGTTATATACCATTACGTAATAACGTGTAACGTTATATAGTATTACGTAATAACGTAGAACGTCATATACTATTACGTAATGACGTATTACGTTATATACTATTACGTAATGACGTATAATGTTATATCCTATTACGTAATAACGTATACCGTTATATAGTATTACGTAATAAAATATAACGTCATATACAATTACGTACTGACATATTACGTCATATACTATTACGTAATGACGTATAACGTTATATGCCATTACGTAATAACGTATAACGTTGTGTCCTATTACGCAATAACGCATAACGTTATATGATATTACCTTATAACGTATAACGGTATATACTATTACGTAATGACGTATAACGTTATATCCTATTACGTAATAACGTATAACGTCATATACTATTACCTTATAACGTATAACGTTATATCCTATTACGTAATGACGTATAACGTTATATCATATTACGTAATAACGTGTAACGTTATATACTATTACCTTATAATGTATAACGTTATATACTATTACGTAATGACGTATAACGTTATATACTATTACGTAATGACGTATAACGTTATATCCTATTACGTAATAACGTATAACGTCATATACTATTACCTTATAATGTATAACGTTATATCATATTACGTAATAACGTGTAACGTTATATACTATTACCTTATAATGTATAACGTTATATACTATTACGTAATGACGTATAACGTTATATTCTATTATGTAATAACGTATAACGTTATATACTATTACCTTATAACGTACAACGTTATATCCTATTACGTACTAACGTATAACGTTATATACTATTACGTAATGACGTATAACGTTATATACTATTCCGTAATGACGTATAACCTTATATCCTATTACCTAATAACGTATAACGTTATATACTATTACCTTATAACGTACAACGTTATATCCTATTACGTACTAACGTATAACGTTATATACTATTACGTAATGACGTATAACGTTATATACTATTCCGTAATGACGTATAACCTTATATCCTATTACCTAATAACGTATAACGTTATATACTATTACCTTATAACGTATAACGTTATATCCTATTACGTAATAACGCATAACGTTATATAATATTACCTTATAACGTATAACGTTATATAGTATTACGTAATGACGTATAACGTTATATCCTATTACGTAATTACGTATATCGGTATATAGTATTACGTAATAACGTATAACGTCATATACTATTACCTTATAACGTATAACGTTATATCCTATTACGTACTAACGTATAACGTTATATACCATTACGTAATAACGTGTAAGGTTATATAATATTACCTTATAACGTATAACGTTATATACTATTACGTAATGACGTATAACGTTATATCCTATTACGTAATGACGTATAACGTTATATCCTATTACGTAATAACGTATAACGTTATATACTATTACGTAATGACGTATAACGTTATATCCTGTTATGCAATAACGTATAACGTTATATACTATTACGTAATGACGTATAACGTTATATCATATTACGTAATAACGTGTAACGTTATATACTATTACCTTATAATGTATAACGTTATATACTATTACGTAATGACGTATAACGTTATGTACTATTACGTAATGACGTATAACGTTATATCCTATTACGTAATAACGTATAACGTCATATACTATTACCTTATAACGTATAACGTTATATCCTATTACGTAATAACGTGTAATGCTATATACTATTACCTTATAATGTATAACGTTATATACTATTACGTAATGACGTATAACGTTATATCCTATTACGTAATATCGTATATCGGTATATAGTATTACGTAATAACGTATAACGTCATATACTATTACCTTATAACGTATAACGTTATATCCTATTACGTAATAACGTATATCGGTATATAGTATTACGTAATAACGTATAACGTCATATACTATTACCTTATAACGTATAACGTTATATCCTATTACGTACTAACGTATAACGTTATATACCATTACGTAATAACGTGTAAGGTTATATAATATTACCTTATAACGTATAACGTTATATACTATTACCTTATAACGTATAACGTTACATCCTATTACGTAATAACGCATAACGTTATATAATATTACCTTATAACGTATAACGTTATATAGTATTACGTAATGAAGTATAACGTTATATCCTATTACGTAATAACGTATATCGGTATATAGTATTACGTAATAACGTATAACGTCATATACTATTACCTTATAACGTATAACGTTATATCCTATTACGTACTAACGTATAACGTTATATACCATTACGTAATGACGTATAACGTTATATCCTATTACGTGCTAACGTATAACGTTATATACCACTACGTAATAACGTGTAACGTTATATAATATTACCTTATAACGTATAACGTTATATCCTATTACGTACTAACGTATAACGTTATATACCATTACGTAATAACGTGTAACGTTATATAATATTACCTTATAACGTATAACGTTATATACTATTACGTAATGACGTATAACGTTATATCCTATTACGTAATGACGTATAACGTTATATCCTATTACGTTATAACGTATAACGTTATATACTATTACGTAATGACGTATAACGTTATATCCTATTATGTAATAACGTATAATGTTATATACTATTACGTAATGACGTATAACGTTATATCATATTACGTAATAACGTGTAACGTTATATACTATTACCTTATAATGTATAACGTTATATACTATTACGTAATGACGTATAACGTTATATACTATTACGTAATGACGTATAACGTTTTATCCTATTACGTAATAACGTATAACGTCATATACTATTACTTTATAACGTATAACGTTATATCCTATTACGTACTAACGCATAACGTTATATACCATTACGTAATGACGTATAACGTTATATCCTATTACGTACTAACGTATAACGTTATATACCACTACGTAATAACGTGTAACGTTATATAATATTACCTTATAACGTATAACGTTATATCCTATTACGTAATAACGTATAACGTTATATACTATTACCTTATAACGTATAACGTTATATCCTATTACGTACTAACGTATAACGTTATATACCATTCCGTAATAACGTGTAACGTTATATCCTATTATGTAATGACGTATAACGTTATATCCTATTACGTAATAACGTATATCGTTATATAGTATTACCTTATGACGTATAACGTTTTGCAGTATTACCCTATAACGTATAACGTTATATACTACTAAGTACTAACGTATAACGTTATATACTATTACCTTATAACGTTTAACGTTATATACTATTACGTAATGACCTATAACGTTATATAATATTACGTAATGACGTATAACGTTATATACTATTACGTAATGACGTATAACGTTATATCCTATTACGTAATAACGTGTAACGTTATATACTATTACGTAATAACGTATAACGTCATATACTCTTACCTTATAACGTATAACGTTATATCCTATTACGTACTAACGTATAACGTTATATACCATTACGTAATGACGTATAACGTTATATCCTATTACGTACTAACGTATAACGTTATATACCACTACGTAATAACGTGTAACGTTATATAATATTACCTTATAACGTATAACGTTATATCCTATTACGTAATAACGTATAACGTTATATACCATTACCTTATAACGTATAACGTTATATCCTATTACGTACTAACGTATAACGTTATATACCATTCCGTAATAACGTGTAACGTTATATCCTATTACGTAATGACGTATAACGTTATATCCTATTACGTAATAACGTATAACGTTATATACTATTACGTAATGACGTATAACGTTATATCCTATTATGTAATAACGTATAACGTTATATACTATTACGTATTGACGTATAACGTTATATCCTATTACGTAATAACGTGTAACGTTATATACTATTACCTTATAATGTATAACGTTATATACTATTACGTATGTCGTATAACGTTATATACCATTACGTAATAACGTGTAACGTTATATCCTATTACGTAATGACGTATAACGTTATATCCTATTACGTAATAACGTATAACGTTATATCCTATTACGTAATGACGTATAACGTTATATCCTATTACGTAATAACGTATAGCGTTATATACTATTACCTTATAACGTATAACGTTATATCCTATTACGTAATAACGTGTAACGTTATATACTATTACCTTATAACGTATAACGTTATATACTATTACGTAATGACGTATAACGATATATCCTATTACGTAATAACGTATACCGTTATATAGTATTACGTAATAACGTATAACGACATATACTATTACGTAATGACATATTACGTCATATACTATTACGTGATGACGTATAACGTCATATACTACATATTACCTTATAACGTATAACATTATATCCTATTACGTACTAACGTATAACGTTATATACCATTACGTAATGACGTATAACGTTATATCCTATTACGTACTAACGTATAACGTTATATACCACTACGTAATAACGTGTAACGTTATATAATATTACCTTATAACGTCTAACGTTATATCCTATTACGTAATAACGTATAACGTTATATACTATTACCTTATAACGTATAACGTTATATCCTATTACGTACTAACGTATAACGTTATATACCATTCCGTAATAACGTGTAACGTTATATCCTACTATGTAATGACGTATAACGTTATATCCTGTTACGTAATAACGTATATCGTTATATAGTATTACCTTATGACGTATAACGTTTTGCAGTATTACCCTATAACGTATAACGTTATATACTACTAAGTACTAACGTATAACGTTATATACTATTACCTTATAACGTTTAACGTTATATACTATTACGTAATGACGTATAACGTTATATAATATTACGTAATGACGTATAACGTTATATACTATTACGTAATGACGTATAACGTTATATCCTATTACGTAATAACGTATAACGTTATATACTATTACCTTATAACGTATAACGTTGTATCCTATTACGTACTAACGTATAACGTTTTATACCATTACGTAATAACATGTAACATTATATCCTATTACGTAATGACGTATAACGTTATATCCTATTACGTAATAACGTATAACGTTATATACTATTACGTAATGACGTATAACGTTATATCCTGTTATGCAATAACGTATAACGTTATATACTATTACGTAATGACGTATAACGTTATATCATATTACGTAATAACGTGTAACGTTATATACTATTACCTTATAATGTATAACGTTATATACTATTACGTAATGACGTATAACGTTATGTACTATTACGTAATGACGTATAACGTTATATCCTATTACGTAATAACGTATAACGTCATATACTATTACCTTATAACGTATAACGTTATATCCTATTACGTAATAACGTGTAATGCTATATACTATTACCTTATAATGTATAACGTTATATACTATTACGTAATGACGTATAACGTTATATCCTATTACGTAATATCGTATATCGGTATATAGTATTACGTAATAACGTATAACGTCATATACTATTACCTTATAACGTATAACGTTATATCCTATTACGTAATAACGTATATCGGTATATAGTATTACGTAATAACGTATAACGTCATATACTATTACCTTATAACGTATAACGTTATATCCTATTACGTACTAACGTATAACGTTATATACCATTACGTAATAACGTGTAAGGTTATATAATATTACCTTATAACGTATAACGTTATATACTATTACCTTATAACGTATAACGTTACATCCTATTACGTAATAACGCATAACGTTATATAATATTACCTTATAACGTATAACGTTATATAGTATTACGTAATGAAGTATAACGTTATATCCTATTACGTAATAACGTATATCGGTATATAGTATTACGTAATAACGTATAACGTCATATACTATTACCTTATAACGTATAACGTTATATCCTATTACGTACTAACGTATAACGTTATATACCATTACGTAATGACGTATAACGTTATATCCTATTACGTGCTAACGTATAACGTTATATACCACTACGTAATAACGTGTAACGTTATATAATATTACCTTATAACGTATAACGTTATATCCTATTACGTACTAACGTATAACGTTATATACCATTACGTAATAACGTGTAACGTTATATAATATTACCTTATAACGTATAACGTTATATACTATTACGTAATGACGTATAACGTTATATCCTATTACGTAATGACGTATAACGTTATATCCTATTACGTTATAACGTATAACGTTATATACTATTACGTAATGACGTATAACGTTATATCCTATTATGTAATAACGTATAATGTTATATACTATTACGTAATGACGTATAACGTTATATCATATTACGTAATAACGTGTAACGTTATATACTATTACCTTATAATGTATAACGTTATATACTATTACGTAATGACGTATAACGTTATATACTATTACGTAATGACGTATAACGTTTTATCCTATTACGTAATAACGTATAACGTCATATACTATTACTTTATAACGTATAACGTTATATCCTATTACGTACTAACGCATAACGTTATATACCATTACGTAATGACGTATAACGTTATATCCTATTACGTACTAACGTATAACGTTATATACCACTACGTAATAACGTGTAACGTTATATAATATTACCTTATAACGTATAACGTTATATCCTATTACGTAATAACGTATAACGTTATATACTATTACCTTATAACGTATAACGTTATATCCTATTACGTACTAACGTATAACGTTATATACCATTCCGTAATAACGTGTAACGTTATATCCTATTATGTAATGACGTATAACGTTATATCCTATTACGTAATAACGTATATCGTTATATAGTATTACCTTATGACGTATAACGTTTTGCAGTATTACCCTATAACGTATAACGTTATATACTACTAAGTACTAACGTATAACGTTATATACTATTACCTTATAACGTTTAACGTTATATACTATTACGTAATGACCTATAACGTTATATAATATTACGTAATGACGTATAACGTTATATACTATTACGTAATGACGTATAACGTTATATCCTATTACGTAATAACGTGTAACGTTATATACTATTACGTAATAACGTATAACGTCATATACTCTTACCTTATAACGTATAACGTTATATCCTATTACGTACTAACGTATAACGTTATATACCATTACGTAATGACGTATAACGTTATATCCTATTACGTACTAACGTATAACGTTATATACCACTACGTAATAACGTGTAACGTTATATAATATTACCTTATAACGTATAACGTTATATCCTATTACGTAATAACGTATAACGTTATATACCATTACCTTATAACGTATAACGTTATATCCTATTACGTACTAACGTATAACGTTATATACCATTCCGTAATAACGTGTAACGTTATATCCTATTACGTAATGACGTATAACGTTATATCCTATTACGTAATAACGTATAACGTTATATACTATTACGTAATGACGTATAACGTTATATCCTATTATGTAATAACGTATAACGTTATATACTATTACGTATTGACGTATAACGTTATATCCTATTACGTAATAACGTGTAACGTTATATACTATTACCTTATAATGTATAACGTTATATACTATTACGTATGTCGTATAACGTTATATACCATTACGTAATAACGTGTAACGTTATATCCTATTACGTAATGACGTATAACGTTATATCCTATTACGTAATAACGTATAACGTTATATCCTATTACGTAATGACGTATAACGTTATATCCTATTACGTAATAACGTATAGCGTTATATACTATTACCTTATAACGTATAACGTTATATCCTATTACGTAATAACGTGTAACGTTATATACTATTACCTTATAACGTATAACGTTATATACTATTACGTAATGACGTATAACGATATATCCTATTACGTAATAACGTATACCGTTATATAGTATTACGTAATAACGTATAACGACATATACTATTACGTAATGACATATTACGTCATATACTATTACGTGATGACGTATAACGTCATATACTACATATTACCTTATAACGTATAACATTATATCCTATTACGTACTAACGTATAACGTTATATACCATTACGTAATGACGTATAACGTTATATCCTATTACGTACTAACGTATAACGTTATATACCACTACGTAATAACGTGTAACGTTATATAATATTACCTTATAACGTCTAACGTTATATCCTATTACGTAATAACGTATAACGTTATATACTATTACCTTATAACGTATAACGTTATATCCTATTACGTACTAACGTATAACGTTATATACCATTCCGTAATAACGTGTAACGTTATATCCTACTATGTAATGACGTATAACGTTATATCCTGTTACGTAATAACGTATATCGTTATATAGTATTACCTTATGACGTATAACGTTTTGCAGTATTACCCTATAACGTATAACGTTATATACTACTAAGTACTAACGTATAACGTTATATACTATTACCTTATAACGTTTAACGTTATATACTATTACGTAATGACGTATAACGTTATATAATATTACGTAATGACGTATAACGTTATATACTATTACGTAATGACGTATAACGTTATATCCTATTACGTAATAACGTATAACGTTATATACTATTACCTTATAACGTATAACGTTGTATCCTATTACGTACTAACGTATAACGTTTTATACCATTACGTAATAACATGTAACATTATATCCTATTACGTAATGACGTATAACGTTATATCCTATTACGTAATAACGTATAACGTTATATACTATTACGTAATGACGTATAATGTTATATCCTATTATGTAATAACGTATAACGTTATATACTGTTACGTAATGACGTATAACGGTATATCCTGTTACGTAATAACGTGTAACGTTATATACTATTACCTTATAATGTATAACGTTATATACTATTACGTAATGACGTATAACGTTATATACCATTACGTAATAACGTGTAACGTTATATCCTATTACGTAATGACGTATAACGTTATATCCTATTACGTAATATCGTATAACGTTATATACTATTACGTAATGACGTATAACGTTATATCCTATTATGTAATAACGTATAACGTTATATACTATTACGTAATGACGTATAACGTTTTATCCTATTACGTAATGACGTGTAACGTTAAATACTATTACCTTATAATGTATAACGTTATATACTATTACGTAATGACGTATAACGTTATATACTATTACGTAATGACGTATAACGTTATATCCTATTACGTAATAACGTATAACGTCATATACTATTACCTTATAACGTATAACGTTATATCCTATTACGTAATAACGTGTAACGTTATATACTATTACCTTATAACGTATAACGTTATATACTATTACGTAATGACGTTTAACGATATATCCTATTACGTAATAACGTATACCGTTATATAGTATTACGTAATAACGTATAACGACATATACTATTACGTAATGACATATTACGTCATATACCATTACGTGATGACGTATAACGTTATATCCCATTACGTAATAACGTATAACGTTATATCCTATTACGTAATAACGCTTAACTTTATATAATATTACCTTATAACGTATAACGTTATATACTATTATGTAATGACGCATAACGTTATATCCTATTACGTAATAACGTATACTGTTATATAGTATTACGTAATAACGTACAACGTCATATACTATTACGTAATGACGTATTACGTTATATACTATTACGTAATGACGTATAACGTTATATACTATTACGTAATGACGTATATCGTTATATCCTATTACGTACTAACGTATAACGTTATATACCACTACGTAATAACGCGTAACGTTATATAATATTACCTTATAACGTATAACGTTGTATCCTATTACGTACTAACGTATAACGTTTTATACCATTACGTAATAACATGTAACATTATATCCTATTACGTAATGACGTATAACGTTATATACCATTACGTAATGACGTATATCGTTACATCCTATTACGTATTAACGTATAACGTTATATACCACTACGTAATAACGCGTAACGTTATATAATATTACCTTATAACGTATAACGTTATATCCTATTACGTAATAACGTATAACGTTATATACTATTACCTTATAACGTATAACGTTGTATCCTATTACGTACTAACGTATAACGTTTTATACCATTACGTAATAACATGTAACATTATATCCTATTACGTAATGACGTATAACGTTATATCCTATTACGTAATAACGTATAACGTTATATACTATTACGTACTAACGTATAACGTTTTATACCATTACGTAATAACATGTAACATTATATCCTATTACGTAATGACGTATAACGTTATATACCATTACGTAATGACGTATAACGTTATATCCTATTACGTACTAACGTATAACGTTATATACCACTACGTAATAACGTGTAACGTTATATAATATTACCTTATAACGTATAACGTTATATCCTATTACGTAATAACGTATAACGTTATATACTATTACCTTATAACGTATAACGTTATATCCTATTACGTACTAACGTATAACGTTATATACCATTCCGTAATAACGTGTAACGTTATATCCTACTATGTAATGACGTATAACGTTATATCCTGTTACGTAATAACGTATATCGTTATATAGTATTACCTTATGACGTATAACGTTTTGCAGTATTACCCTATAACGTATAACGTTATATACTACTAAGTACTAACGTATAACGTTATATACTATTACCTTATAACGTTTAACGTTATATACTATTACGTAATGACGTATAACGTTATATAATATTACGTAATGACGTATAACGTTATATACTATTACGTAATGACGTATAACGTTATATCCTATTACGTAATAACGTATAACGTTATATACTATTACCTTATAACGTATAACGTTGTATCCTATTACGTACTAACGTATAACGTTTTATACCATTACGTAATAACATGTAACATTATATCCTATTACGTAATGACGTATAACGTTATATCCTATTACGTAATAACGTATAACGTTATATACTATTACGTAATGACGTATAATGTTATATCCTATTATGTAATAACGTATAACGTTATATACTGTTACGTAATGACGTATAACGGTATATCCTGTTACGTAATAACGTGTAACGTTATATACTATTACCTTATAATGTATAACGTTATATACTATTACGTAATGACGTATAACGTTATATACCATTACGTAATAACGTGTAACGTTATATCCTATTACGTAATGACGTATAACGTTATATCCTATTACGTAATATCGTATAACGTTACATACTATTACGTAATGACGTATAACGTTATATCCTATTATGTAATAACGTATAACGTTATATACTATTACGTAATGACGTATAACGTTTTATCCTATTACGTAATGACGTGTAACATTATATCCTATTACGTAATGACGTATAACGTTATATCCTATTACGTAATAACGTATAACGTTATATACTATTACGTAATGACGTATAACGTTATATCCTATTATGTAATAACGTATAACGTTATATACTGTTACGTAATGACGTATAACGTTATATCCTGTTACGTAATAACGTGTAACGTTATATACTATTACCTTATAGTGTATAACGTTATATCCTATTACGTAGTGACGTATAACGTTATATACCATTACGTAATAACGTGTAACGTTATATCCTATTACGTAATGACGTATAACGTTATATCCTATTATGTAATATCGTATAACGTTATATACTATTACGTAATGACGTATAACGTTTTATCCTATTATGTAATAACGTATAACGTTATATACTATTACGTAATGACGTATAATGTTTTATCCTATTACGTAATAACGTGTAACGTTATATACTATTACCTTATAATGTATAACGTTATATACTATTACGTAATGACGTATAACGTTATATACTATTACTTAATGACGTATAACGTTATATCCTATTACGTAATAACGTATAACGTCATATACTATTACCTTATAACGTATAACGTTATATCCTATTACGTAATAACGTGTAACGTTATATACTATTACCTTATAACGTATAACGTTATATACTATTACGTAATGACGTTTAACGATATATCCTATTCCGTAATAACGTATACCGTTATATAGTATTACGTAATAACGTATAACGTCATATACTATTACGTAATGACATATTACGTCATATACTATTACGTGATGACGTATAACGTTATATCCCATTACGTAATAACGTATAACGTTATATCCTATTACGTAATAACGCTTAACTTTATATAATATTACCTTATAACGTATAACGTTATATACTATTATGTAATGACGTATAACGTTATATCCTATTACGTAATAACGTATAACGTTATATACTATTACGTCATGACGTATAACGTTAAATCCTATTACGTAATAACGTATAACGTTATGTACTATTACGTAATGACGTATAACGATATATCCTATTACGTAATAACGTGTAACGTTATATACTATTACCTTATAACGTATAACGTTATATGCTATTACGTAATAACGCATAACGTTATATAATATTACCTTATAACGTATAACGTTATATAGTATTACGTAATGACGTATAACGTTATATCCTATTACGTAATAACGTATACTGTTATATAGTATTACGTAATAACGTACAACGTCATATACTATTACGTAATGACGTATTACGTTATATACTATTACGTAATGACGTATAACGTTATATCCTATTACGTAGTGACGTATAACGTTATATACCATTACGTAATAACGTGTAACGTTATATCCTATTACGTAATGACGTATAACGTTATATCCTATTATGTAATATCGTATAACGTTATATACTATTACGTAATGACGTATAACGTTTTATCCTATTATGTAATAACGTATAACGTTATATACTATTACGTAATGACGTATAATGTTTTATCCTATTACGTAATAACGTGTAACGTTATATACTATTACCTTATAATGTATAACGTTATATACTATTACGTAATGACGTATAACGTTATATAGTATTACGTAATGACGTTTAACGTTATATCCTATTACGTAATAACGTGTAACGTTATATACTATTACCTTATACTGTATAACGTTATATACTATTACGTAATGACGTATAACGTTATATACTATTACGTAATGACGTATAACGTTATATCCTATTACGTAATAACGTATATCGTTATATAGTATTACCTTATGACGTATAACGTTTTGTAGTATTACCCTATAACGTACAACGTTATATACTACTAAGTACTAACGTATAACGTTATATACTATTACCTTATAACGTATAACGTTATATACTATTACGTATTGACGTATAACGTTATATAATATTACGTAATGACGTATAACGTTATATAATATTACGTAATGACGTATAACGTTATATACTATTACGTAATGACGTATAACGTTATATACTATCACGTTATAACGTATACCGTTATATAGTGTTACGTAATGACGTATAACGTTATATAATATTACGTAATGACGTATAACGTTATATACTATTACGTAATGACGTATAACGTTATATACTATCACGTAATAACGTATACCGTTATATAGTGTTACGTAATAACGTATAACGTTATATACTAATACGTAATAACGTATAACGTTACATACTACTACCTTATAACGTATAACGTTATATACTATTACGTAATGACGTATAACGTTATATCCTATTACGTAATAACATATATCGTTATATAGTATTACCTTATGACGTATAACGTTATGTAGTACTACGCTATAACGTATAACGTTATATACTACTACGTACTGACGTATAACGTTATATCCTATTATGTACTAACGTGTAACGTTATGTACTATTACCTTATAACGTATAACGTTATATGCTATTACCTTATAACGTATAACGTATAACGTTATATCCTATTACGTACTAACGTATAACGTTATATACTATTACGTAATGACGTATAACGTTATATACTATTACGTAATAACGTATACCGTTATATAGTGTTACGTAATAACGTATAACGTTATATACTATTACGTAATGACGAATAACGTTATATCCTATTACGTAATAACATATATCGTTATATAGTATTACCTTATGACGTATAACGTTATGTATTACTACGCTATAACGTATAACGTTATATACTACTACGTACTGACGTATAACGTTATATCCTATTATGTAGTAACGTGTAACGTTATGTACTATTACCTTATAACGTATAACGTTATATACTATTACCTTATAACGTATAACGTATAACGTTATATCCTATTACGTACTAACGTATAACGTTCTATACTATTACGTAATGACGTATAACGTTATATACTATTACGTGATAACGTATACCGTTATATAGTGTTACGTAATAACGTATAACGTTATATACTATTACGTAATGACGTATAACGTTATACCCTATTACGTAATAACGTATAACGTTATATACTATTACCTTATAACGTATAACGTTATATCCTACTACGTACTAACGTATAACGTTATATACCATTACGTAATAACGTGTAACGTTATATAATATTACCTTATAACGTATAACATTATATAGTGTTACGTAATAACGTATAACGTTATATACTATTACGTAATGACGTATAACGTTATATCCTATTACGTAATAACGTGTAACGTTATATACTATTACCTTATAATGTATAACGTTATATACTATTACGTAATGACGTATAACGTTATATACTATTACGTAATGACGTATAACGTTATATCCTATTACGTAATAACGTATATCGTTATATAGTATTACCTTATGACGTATAACGTTTTGTAGTATTACCCTATAACGTATAACGTTATATACTACTAAGTACTAACGTATAACGTTATATACTATTACCTTATAACGTATAACGTTATATACTACTACGTACTGACGTATAACGATATATCCTCTTATGTAGTAACGTGTAACGTTATGTACTATTACCTTATAACGTATAACGTTATATGCTATTACCTTATAACGTATAACGTATAACGTTATATCCTATTACGTACCAACGTATAACGTTATATACTATTACGTAATGACGTATAACGTTATATACTATTACGTAATAACGTATACCGTTATATAGTGTTACGTAATAACGTATAACGTTATATACTATTACGTAATGACGTATAACGTTATATCCTATTACGTAATAACGTATAACGTTATATACTATTACCTTATAACGTATAACGTTATATCCTACTACCTACTAACGTATAACGTTATATACCATTACGTAATAACGTGTAACGTTATATAATATTACCTTATAACGTATAACGTTATATACTATTACGTAATGACGTATAACGTTATATACTATTACGTAATGACGTATAACGTTATATCCTATTACGTAATAACGTATAACGTTATATACTGTTACGTAATGACGTATAACGGTATATCCTGTTACGTAATAACGTGTAACGTTATATACTATTACCTTATAATGTATAACGTTATATACTATTACGTAATGACGTATAACGTTATATCCTATTATGTAATAACGTATAACGTTATATACTGTTACGTAATGACGTATAACGGTATATCCTGTTACGTAATAACGTGTAACGTTATATACTATTACCTTATAATGTATAACGTTATATACTATTACGTAATGACGTATAACGTTATATACCATTACGTAATAACGTGTAACGTTATATCCTATTACGTAATGACGTATAACGTTATATCCTATTACGTAATATCGTATAACGTTATATACTATTACGTAATGACGTATAACGTTATATCCTATTATGTAATAACGTATAACGTTATATACTATTACGTAATGACGTATAACGTTTTATCCTATTACGTAATAACGTGTAACGTTAAATACTATTACCTTATAATGTATAACGTTATATACTATTACGTAATGACGTATAACGTTATATACTATTACGTAATGACGTATAACGTTATATACTATTACGTAATGACGTATAACGTTATATCCTATTACGTAATAACGTATAACGTCATATACTATTACCTTATAACGTATAACGTTATATCCTATTACGTAATAACGTGTAACGTTATATACTATTACCTTATAACGTATAACGTTATATACTATTACGTAATAACGTATAACGTTATATCCTATTACGTAATAACGCTTAACTTTATATAATATTACCTTATAACGTATAACGTTATATACTATTATGTAATGACGCATAACGTTATATCCTATTACGTAATAACGTATACTGTTATATAGTATTACGTAATAACGTACAACGTCATATACTATTACGTAATGACGTATTACGTTATATACTATTACGTAATGACGTATAACGTTATATAATATTACGTAATGACGTATATCGTTATATCCTATTACGTACTAACGTATAACGTTATATACCACTACGTAATAACGCGTAACGTTATATAATATTACCTTATAACGTATAACGTTATATCCTATTACGTAATAACGTATAACGTTATATACTATTACCTTATAACGTATAACGTTGTATCCTATTACGTACTAACGTATAACGTTTTATAACATTACGTAATAACATGTAACATTATATCCTATTACGTAATGACGTATAACGTTATATACCATTACGTAATGACGTATATCGTTACATCCTATTACGTATTAACGTATAACGTTATATACCACTACGTAATAACGCGTAACGATATATAATATTACCTTATAACGTATAACGTTATATCCTATTACGTAATAACGTATAACGTTATATACTATTACCTTATAACGTATAACGTTGTATCCTATTACGTACTAACGTATAACGTTTTATACCATTACGTAATAACATGTAACATTATATCCTATTACGTAATGACGTATAACGTTATATCCTATTACGTAATAACGTATAACGTTATATACTATTACGTAATGACGTATAACGTTATATCCTATTATGTAATAACGTATAACGTTATATACTGTTACGTAATGACGTATAACGTTATATCCTGTTACGTAATAACGTGTAACGTTATATACTATTACCTTATAGTGTATAACGTTATATCCTATTACGTAATGACGTATAACGTTATATACCATTACGTAATAACGTGTAACGTTATATCCTATTACGTAATGACGTATAACGTTATATCCTATTATGTAATATCGTATAACGTTATATACTATTACGTAATGACGTATAACGTTTTATCCTATTATGTAATAACGTATAACGTTATATACTATTACGTAATGACGTATAATGTTTTATCCTATTACGTAATAACGTGTAACGTTATATACTATTACCTTATAATGTATAACGTTATATACTATTACGTAATGACGTATAACGTTATATACTATTACTTAATGACGTATAACGTTATATCCTATTACGTAATAACGTATAACGTCATATACTATTACCTTATAACGTATAACGTTATATCCTATTACGTAATAACGTGTAACGTTATATACTATTACCTTATAACGTATAACGTTATATACTATTACATAATGACGTTTAACGATATATCCTATTCCGTAATAACGTATACCGTTATATCCTATTACGTAATAACGCTTAACTTTATATAATATTACCTTATAACGTATAACGTTATATACTATTATGTAATGACGTATAACGTTATATCCTATTACGTAATAACGTATAACGTTATATACTATTACGTCATGACGTATAACGTTATATCCTATTACGTAATAACGTATACTGTTATATAGTATTACGTAATAACGTACAACGTCATATACTATTACGTAATGACGTATTACGTTATATACTATTACGTAATGACGTATAACGTTATATACTATTACGTAATGACGTATAACGTTACATACTATTACGTACTGTCGTATAACGTTATATGCTATTACGTACTGTCGTATAACGTTATATCCTATTACGTAATAACGCTTAACTTTATATAATATTACCTTATAACGTATAACGTTATATACTATTATGTAATGACGTATAACGTTATATCCCATTACGTAATAACGTATAACGTTATATCCTATTACGTAATAACGCTTAACTTTATATAATATTACCTTATAACGTATAACGTTATATACTATTATGTAATGACGTATAACGTTATATCCTATTACGTAATAACGTATAACGTTATGTACTATTACGTAATGACGTATAACGATATATCCTATTACGTAATAACGTGTAACGTTATATACTATTACCTTATAACGTATAACGTTATATACTATTACGTAATGACATATTACGTCATATACTATTACGTGATGACGTATAACGTTATATACTATTACCTTATAACGTATAACGTTATATCCTACTACCTACTAACGTATAACGTTATATACCATTACGTAATAACGTGTAACGTTATATAATATTACCTTATAACGTATAACGTTATATACTATTACGTAATGACGTATAACGTTATATACTATTACGTAATGACGTATAACGTTATATCCTATTACGTAATAACGTATAACGTTATATACTGTTACGTAATGACGTATAACGGTATATCCTGTTACGTTATAACGTGTAACGTTATATACTATTACCTTATAATGTATAACGTTATATACTATTACGTAATGACGTATAACGTTATATCCTATTATGTAATAACGTATAACGTTATGTACTATTACGTAATGACGTATAACGATATATCCTATTACGTAATAACGTGTAACGTTATATACTATTACCTTATAACGTATAACGTTATATACTATTACGTAATGACATATTACGTCATATACTATTACGTGATGACGTATAACGTTATATACTATTACCTTATAACGTATAACGTTATATCCTACTACCTACTAACGTATAACGTTATATACCATTACGTAATAACGTGTAACGTTATATAATATTACCTTATAACGTATAACGTTATATACTATTACGTAATGACGTATAACGTTATATACTATTACGTAATGACGTATAACGTTATATCCTATTACGTAATAACGTATAACGTTATATACTGTTACGTAATGACGTATAACGGTATATCCTGTTACGTAATAACGTGTAACGTTATATACTATTACCTTATAATGTATAACGTTATATACTATTACGTAATGACGTATAACGTTATATCCTATTATGTAATAACGTATAACGTTATATACTGTTACGTAATGACGTATAACGGTATATCCTGTTACGTAATAACGTGTAACGTTATATACTATTACCTTATAATGTATAACGTTATATACTATTACGTAATGACGTATAACGTTATATACCATTACGTAATAACGTGTAACGTTATATCCTATTACGTAATGACGTATAACGTTATATCCTATTACGTAATATCGTATAACGTTATATACTATTACGTAATGACGTATAACGTTATATCCTATTACGTAATAACGTATACTGTTATATAGTATTACGTAATAACGTACAACGTCATATACTATTACGTAATGACGTATTACGTTATATACTATTACGTAATGACGTATAACGTTATATACTATTACGTAATGACGTATATCGTTATATCCTATTACGTACTAACGTATAACGTTATATACCACTACGTAATAACGCGTAACGTTATATAATATTACCTTATAACGTATAACGTTATATCCTATTACGTAATAACGTATAACGTTATATACTATTACCTTATAACGTATAACGTTGTATCCTATTACGTACTAACGTATAACGTTTTATAACATTACGTAATAACATGTAACATTATATCCTATTACGTAATGACGTATAACGTTATATACCATTACGTAATGACGTATATCGTTACATCCTATTACGTATTAACGTATAACGTTATATACCACTACGTAATAACGCGTAACGATATATAATATTACCTTATAACGTATAACGTTATATCCTATTACGTAATAACGTATAACGTTATATACTATTACCTTATAACGTATAACGTTGTATCCTATTACGTACTAACGTATAACGTTTTATACCATTACGTAATAACATGTAACATTATATCCTATTACGTAATGACGTATAACGTTATATCCTATTACGTAATAACGTATAACGTTATATACTATTACGTAATGACGTATAACGTTATATCCTATTATGTAATAACGTATAACGTTATATACTGTTACGTAATGACGTATAACGTTATATCCTGTTACGTAATAACGTGTAACGTTATATACTATTACCTTATAGTGTATAACGTTATATCCTATTACGTAATGACGTATAACGTTATATACCATTACGTAATAACGTGTAACGTTATATCCTATTACGTAATGACGTATAACGTTATATCCTATTATGTAATATCGTATAACGTTATATACTATTACGTAATGACGTATAACGTTTTATCCTATTATGTAATAACGTATAACGTTATATACTATTACGTAATGACGTATAATGTTTTATCCTATTACGTAATAACGTGTAACGTTATATACTATTACCTTATAATGTATAACGTTATATACTATTACGTAATGACGTATAACGTTATATACTATTACTTAATGACGTATAACGTTATATCCTATTACGTAATAACGTATAACGTCATATACTATTACCTTATAACGTATAACGTTATATCCTATTACGTAATAACGTGTAACGTTATATACTATTACCTTATAACGTATAACGTTATATACTATTACATAATGACGTTTAACGATATATCCTATTCCGTAATAACGTATACCGTTATATCCTATTACGTAATAACGCTTAACTTTATATAATATTACCTTATAACGTATAACGTTATATACTATTATGTAATGACGTATAACGTTATATCCTATTACGTAATAACGTATAACGTTATATACTATTACGTCATGACGTATAACGTTATATCCTATTACGTAATAACGTATACTGTTATATAGTATTACGTAATAACGTACAACGTCATATACTATTACGTAATGACGTATTACGTTATATACTATTACGTAATGACGTATAACGTTATATACTATTACGTAATGACGTATAACGTTACATACTATTACGTACTGTCGTATAACGTTATATGCTATTACGTACTGTCGTATAACGTTATATCCTATTACGTAATAACGCTTAACTTTATATAATATTACCTTATAACGTATAACGTTATATACTATTATGTAATGACGTATAACGTTATATCCCATTACGTAATAACGTATAACGTTATATCCTATTACGTAATAACGCTTAACTTTATATAATATTACCTTATAACGTATAACGTTATATACTATTATGTAATGACGTATAACGTTATATCCTATTACGTAATAACGTATAACGTTATGTACTATTACGTAATGACGTATAACGATATATCCTATTACGTAATAACGTGTAACGTTATATACTATTACCTTATAACGTATAACGTTATATACTATTACGTAATGACATATTACGTCATATACTATTACGTGATGACGTATAACGTTATATACTATTACCTTATAACGTATAACGTTATATCCTACTACCTACTAACGTATAACGTTATATACCATTACGTAATAACGTGTAACGTTATATAATATTACCTTATAACGTATAACGTTATATACTATTACGTAATGACGTATAACGTTATATACTATTACGTAATGACGTATAACGTTATATCCTATTACGTAATAACGTATAACGTTATATACTGTTACGTAATGACGTATAACGGTATATCCTGTTACGTTATAACGTGTAACGTTATATACTATTACCTTATAATGTATAACGTTATATACTATTACGTAATGACGTATAACGTTATATCCTATTATGTAATAACGTATAACGTTATGTACTATTACGTAATGACGTATAACGATATATCCTATTACGTAATAACGTGTAACGTTATATACTATTACCTTATAACGTATAACGTTATATACTATTACGTAATGACATATTACGTCATATACTATTACGTGATGACGTATAACGTTATATACTATTACCTTATAACGTATAACGTTATATCCTACTACCTACTAACGTATAACGTTATATACCATTACGTAATAACGTGTAACGTTATATAATATTACCTTATAACGTATAACGTTATATACTATTACGTAATGACGTATAACGTTATATACTATTACGTAATGACGTATAACGTTATATCCTATTACGTAATAACGTATAACGTTATATACTGTTACGTAATGACGTATAACGGTATATCCTGTTACGTAATAACGTGTAACGTTATATACTATTACCTTATAATGTATAACGTTATATACTATTACGTAATGACGTATAACGTTATATCCTATTATGTAATAACGTATAACGTTATATACTGTTACGTAATGACGTATAACGGTATATCCTGTTACGTAATAACGTGTAACGTTATATACTATTACCTTATAATGTATAACGTTATATACTATTACGTAATGACGTATAACGTTATATACCATTACGTAATAACGTGTAACGTTATATCCTATTACGTAATGACGTATAACGTTATATCCTATTACGTAATATCGTATAACGTTATATACTATTACGTAATGACGTATAACGTTATATCCTATTACGTAATAACGTATACTGTTATATAGTATTACGTAATAACGTACAACGTCATATACTATTACGTAATGACGTATTACGTTATATACTATTACGTAATGACGTATAACGTTATATACTATTACGTAATGACGTATATCGTTATATCCTATTACGTACTAACGTATAACGTTATATACCACTACGTAATAACGCGTAACGTTATATAATATTACCTTATAACGTATAACGTTATATCCTATTACGTAATAACGTATAACGTTATATACTATTACCTTATAACGTATAACGTTGTATCCTATTACGTACTAACGTATAACGTTTTATAACATTACGTAATAACATGTAACATTATATCCTATTACGTAATGACGTATAACGTTATATACCATTACGTAATGACGTATATCGTTACATCCTATTACGTATTAACGTATAACGTTATATACCACTACGTAATAACGCGTAACGATATATAATATTACCTTATAACGTATAACGTTATATCCTATTACGTAATAACGTATAACGTTATATACTATTACCTTATAACGTATAACGTTGTATCCTATTACGTACTAACGTATAACGTTTTATACCATTACGTAATAACATGTAACATTATATCCTATTACGTAATGACGTATAACGTTATATCCTATTACGTAATAACGTATAACGTTATATACTATTACGTAATGACGTATAACGTTATATCCTATTATGTAATAACGTATAACGTTATATACTGTTACGTAATGACGTATAACGTTATATCCTGTTACGTAATAACGTGTAACGTTATATACTATTACCTTATAGTGTATAACGTTATATCCTATTACGTAATGACGTATAACGTTATATACCATTACGTAATAACGTGTAACGTTATATCCTATTACGTAATGACGTATAACGTTATATCCTATTATGTAATATCGTATAACGTTATATACTATTACGTAATGACGTATAACGTTTTATCCTATTATGTAATAACGTATAACGTTATATACTATTACGTAATGACGTATAATGTTTTATCCTATTACGTAATAACGTGTAACGTTATATACTATTACCTTATAATGTATAACGTTATATACTATTACGTAATGACGTATAACGTTATATACTATTACTTAATGACGTATAACGTTATATCCTATTACGTAATAACGTATAACGTCATATACTATTACCTTATAACGTATAACGTTATATCCTATTACGTAATAACGTGTAACGTTATATACTATTACCTTATAACGTATAACGTTATATACTATTACATAATGACGTTTAACGATATATCCTATTCCGTAATAACGTATACCGTTATATCCTATTACGTAATAACGCTTAACTTTATATAATATTACCTTATAACGTATAACGTTATATACTATTATGTAATGACGTATAACGTTATATCCTATTACGTAATAACGTATAACGTTATATACTATTACGTCATGACGTATAACGTTATATCCTATTACGTAATAACGTATACTGTTATATAGTATTACGTAATAACGTACAACGTCATATACTATTACGTAATGACGTATTACGTTATATACTATTACGTAATGACGTATAACGTTATATACTATTACGTAATGACGTATAACGTTACATACTATTACGTACTGTCGTATAACGTTATATGCTATTACGTACTGTCGTATAACGTTATATCCTATTACGTAATAACGCTTAACTTTATATAATATTACCTTATAACGTATAACGTTATATACTATTATGTAATGACGTATAACGTTATATCCCATTACGTAATAACGTATAACGTTATATCCTATTACGTAATAACGCTTAACTTTATATAATATTACCTTATAACGTATAACGTTATATACTATTATGTAATGACGTATAACGTTATATCCTATTACGTAATAACGTATAACGTTATGTACTATTACGTAATGACGTATAACGATATATCCTATTACGTAATAACGTGTAACGTTATATACTATTACCTTATAACGTATAACGTTATATACTATTACGTAATGACATATTACGTCATATACTATTACGTGATGACGTATAACGTTATATACTATTACCTTATAACGTATAACGTTATATCCTACTACCTACTAACGTATAACGTTATATACCATTACGTAATAACGTGTAACGTTATATAATATTACCTTATAACGTATAACGTTATATACTATTACGTAATGACGTATAACGTTATATACTATTACGTAATGACGTATAACGTTATATCCTATTACGTAATAACGTATAACGTTATATACTGTTACGTAATGACGTATAACGGTATATCCTGTTACGTTATAACGTGTAACGTTATATACTATTACCTTATAATGTATAACGTTATATACTATTACGTAATGACGTATAACGTTATATCCTATTATGTAATAACGTATAACGTTATGTACTATTACGTAATGACGTATAACGATATATCCTATTACGTAATAACGTGTAACGTTATATACTATTACCTTATAACGTATAACGTTATATACTATTACGTAATGACATATTACGTCATATACTATTACGTGATGACGTATAACGTTATATACTATTACCTTATAACGTATAACGTTATATCCTACTACCTACTAACGTATAACGTTATATACCATTACGTAATAACGTGTAACGTTATATAATATTACCTTATAACGTATAACGTTATATACTATTACGTAATGACGTATAACGTTATATACTATTACGTAATGACGTATAACGTTATATCCTATTACGTAATAACGTATAACGTTATATACTGTTACGTAATGACGTATAACGGTATATCCTGTTACGTAATAACGTGTAACGTTATATACTATTACCTTATAATGTATAACGTTATATACTATTACGTAATGACGTATAACGTTATATCCTATTATGTAATAACGTATAACGTTATATACTGTTACGTAATGACGTATAACGGTATATCCTGTTACGTAATAACGTGTAACGTTATATACTATTACCTTATAATGTATAACGTTATATACTATTACGTAATGACGTATAACGTTATATACCATTACGTAATAACGTGTAACGTTATATCCTATTACGTAATGACGTATAACGTTATATCCTATTACGTAATATCGTATAACGTTATATACTATTACGTAATGACGTATAACGTTATATCCTATTACGTAATAACGTATACTGTTATATAGTATTACGTAATAACGTACAACGTCATATACTATTACGTAATGACGTATTACGTTATATACTATTACGTAATGACGTATAACGTTATATACTATTACGTAATGACGTATATCGTTATATCCTATTACGTACTAACGTATAACGTTATATACCACTACGTAATAACGCGTAACGTTATATAATATTACCTTATAACGTATAACGTTATATCCTATTACGTAATAACGTATAACGTTATATACTATTACCTTATAACGTATAACGTTGTATCCTATTACGTACTAACGTATAACGTTTTATAACATTACGTAATAACATGTAACATTATATCCTATTACGTAATGACGTATAACGTTATATACCATTACGTAATGACGTATATCGTTACATCCTATTACGTATTAACGTATAACGTTATATACCACTACGTAATAACGCGTAACGATATATAATATTACCTTATAACGTATAACGTTATATCCTATTACGTAATAACGTATAACGTTATATACTATTACCTTATAACGTATAACGTTGTATCCTATTACGTACTAACGTATAACGTTTTATACCATTACGTAATAACATGTAACATTATATCCTATTACGTAATGACGTATAACGTTATATCCTATTACGTAATAACGTATAACGTTATATACTATTACGTAATGACGTATAACGTTATATCCTATTATGTAATAACGTATAACGTTATATACTGTTACGTAATGACGTATAACGTTATATCCTGTTACGTAATAACGTGTAACGTTATATACTATTACCTTATAGTGTATAACGTTATATCCTATTACGTAATGACGTATAACGTTATATACCATTACGTAATAACGTGTAACGTTATATCCTATTACGTAATGACGTATAACGTTATATCCTATTATGTAATATCGTATAACGTTATATACTATTACGTAATGACGTATAACGTTTTATCCTATTATGTAATAACGTATAACGTTATATACTATTACGTAATGACGTATAATGTTTTATCCTATTACGTAATAACGTGTAACGTTATATACTATTACCTTATAATGTATAACGTTATATACTATTACGTAATGACGTGTAACGTTATATACTATTACCTTATAACGTATAACGTTATATACTATTACATAATGACGTTTAACGATATATCCTATTCCGTAATAACGTATACCGTTATATCCTATTACGTAATAACGCTTAACTTTATATAATATTACCTTATAACGTATAACGTTATATACTATTATGTAATGACGTATAACGTTATATCCTATTACGTAATAACGTATAACGTTATATACTATTACGTCATGACGTATAACGTTATATACTATTACGTCATGACGTATAACGTTATATCCTATTACGTAATAACGTATACTGTTATATAGTATTACGTAATAACGTACAACGTCATATACTATTACGTAATGACGTATTACGTTATATACTATTACGTAATGACGTATAACGTTATATACTATTACGTAATGACGTATAACGTTACATACTATTACGTACTGTCGTATAACGTTATATGCTATTACGTACTGTCGTATAACGTTATATCCTATTACGTAATAACGCTTAACTTTATATAATATTACCTTATAACGTATAACGTTATATACTATTATGTAATGACGTATAACGTTATATCCCATTACGTAATAACGTATAACGTTATATCCTATTACGTAATAACGCTTAACTTTATATAATATTACCTTATAACGTATAACGTTATATACTATTATGTAATGACGTATAACGTTATATCCTATTACGTAATAACGTATAACGTTATGTACTATTACGTAATGACGTATAACGATATATCCTATTACGTAATAACGTGTAACGTTATATACTATTACCTTATAACGTATAACGTTATATACTATTACGTAATGACATATTACGTCATATACTATTACGTGATGACGTATAACGTTATATCCCATTACGTAATAACGTATAACGTTATATCCTATTACGTAATAACGCTTAACTTTATATAATATTACCTTATAACGTATAACGTTATATACTATTATGTAATGACGTATAACGTTATATCCTATTACGTAATAACGTATAACGTTATATACTATTACGTCATGACGTATAACGTTAAATCCTATTACGTAATAACGTATAACGTTATGTACTATTACGTAATGACGTATAACGATATATCCTATTACGTAATAACGTGTAACGTTATATACTATTACCTTATAACGTATAACGTTATATCCTATTACGTAATAACGCATAACGTTATATAATATTACCATATAACGTATAACGTTATATAGTATTACGTAATGACGTATATCGTTATATCCTATTACGTAATAACGTATATCGGTATATAGTATTACGTAATAACGTATAACGTCATATACTATTACCTTATAACGTATAACGTTATATCCTATTACGTACTAACGTATAACCTTATATACCATTACGTAATAACGTGTAACGTTATATAATATTACCTTATAACGTATAACGTTATATACTATTACGTAATGACGTATAACGTTATATCCTATTACGTAATGACGTATAACGTTATATCCAATTACGTAATAACGTATAACGTTATATACTATTACGTAATGACGTATAACGTTATATCCTATTATGTAATAACGTATAACGTTATATACTATTACGTAATGACGTATAACGTTATATCATATTACGTAATAACGTGTAACGTTATATACTATTACCTTATAATGTATAACGTTATATACTATTACGTAATGACGTATAACGTTATGTACTATTACGTAATGACGTATAACGTTATATCCTATTACGTAATAACGTATAACGTCATATACTAATACCTTATAACGTATAACGTTATATCCTATTACGTAATAACGTGTAATGCTATATACTATTACCTTATAATGTATAACGTTATATACTATTACGTAATGACATATAACGTTATATCCTATTACGTAATATCGTATATCGGTATATAGTATTACGTAATAACGTATAACGTCATATACTATTACCTTATAACGTATAACGTTATATCCTATTACGTACTAACGTATAACGTTATATACCATTACGTAATGACGTATAACGTTATATCCTATTACGTACTAACGTATAACGTTATATACCACTACGTAATAACGTGTCACGTTATATAATATTACCTTATAACGTATAACCTTATATCCTATTACCTAATAACGTATAACGTTATATACTATTACCTTATAACGTATAACGTTATATCCTATTACGTAATAACGCATAACGTTATATAATATTACCTTATAACGTATAACGTTATATAATATTACGTAATGACGTATAACGTTGTATCCTATTACGTAATAACGTATATCGGTATATAGTATTACGTAATAACGTATAACGTCATATACTATTACCTTATAACGTATAACGTTATATCCTATTACGTACTAACGTATAACGTTATATACCATTACGTAATGACGTAAAACGTTATATCCTATTACGTGCTAACGTATAACGTTATATACCACTACGAAATAACGTGTAACGTTATATAATATTACCTTATAACGTATAACGTTATATCCTATTACGTACTAACGTATAACGTTATATACCATTACGTAATGACGTATAACGTTATATACCATTACGTAATAACGTGTAACGTTATATAATATTACCTTATAACGTATAACGTTATATACTATTACGTAATGACGTATAACGTTATATCCTATTACGTAATGACGTATAACGTTATATCCTATTACGTAATAACGTGTAACGTTATATACTATTACCTTATAATGTATAACGTTATATACTATTACGTAATGACGTATAACGTTATGTACTATTACGTAATGACGTATAACGTTTTATACCACTACGAAATAACGTGTAACGTTATATAATATTACCTTATAACGTATAACGTTATATACTATTACGTAATGACGTATAACGTTATATCCTATTACGTAATGACGTATAACGTTATATCCTATTACGTAATAACGTATAACGTTATATACTATTACGTAATGACGTAAAACGTTATAACCTATTATGTAATAACGTATAACGTTATATACTATTACGTAATGACGTATAACGTTATATCATATTACGTAATAACGTGTAACGTTATATACTATTACCTTATAATGTATAACGTTATATACTATTACGTAATGACGTATAACGTTATGTACTATTACGTAATGACGTATAACGTTATATACCATTACGTAATAACGTGTAACGTTATATAATATTACCTTATAACGTATAACGTTATATACTATTACGTAATGACGTATAACGTTATATCCTATTACGTAATGACGTATAACGTATAACGTTATATACTATTACCTTATAACGTATAACGTTATATACCATTACGTAATGACGTATAACGTTATATCCTATTACGTAATAACGTGTAACGCTATATACTATTACCTTATAATGTATAACGTTATATACTATTACGTAATGACGTATAACGTTATATCCTATTAAGTAATAACGTATATCCGTATATAGTATTACCTTATGACGTATAACGTTTTGTAGTATTACCCTATAACGTACAACGTTATATACTACTAAGAACTAACGTATAACGTTATATACTATTACCTTATAACGTATAACGTTATATACTATTACGTAATGACGTATAACGTTAGATACTATTACCTTATAACGTGTAACATTATATACTATTACGTAATGACGTATAACGTTATATCCTATTACGTAATAACGTATATCGTTACATAGTATTACCTTATGACGTATAACGTTATGTAGTATTATCCTATAACGTATAACGTTATATACTACTACGTACTAACGTATAACGTTATATCCTATTACGTAGTAACGTGTAACGTTATACACTATTACGTAATGCCGTATAACGTTATATCCTATTACGTAATAACGTATAACGTATAACGTTATATACTATTACCTTATAACGTATAACGTTATATACCATTACGTAATGACGTATAACGTTATATCCTATTACGTAATAACGTATAACCTTATATACTATTACCTTATAACGTATAACGTTATATCCTATTACGTACTAACGTATAACGTTAAATACCATTACGTAATAACGTGTAACGTTATATAATATTACCTTATAACGTATAACGTTATATACTATTACGTAATGACGTATAACGTTATATCCTATTACGTGATGACGTATAACGTTATATCCTATTACGTAATAACGTATAACGTTATATACTATTACGTAATGACGTATAACGTTATATCCTATTACGTACTAACGTATAACGTTATATACCATTACGTAATAACGTGTAACGTTATATAGTATTACGTAATAACGTATAACGTCATATACTATTACGTAATGACGTATTACGTTATATACTATTACGTAATGACGTATAATGTTATATCCTATTACGTAATAACGTATACCGTTATATAGTATTACGTAATAAAATATAACGTCACATACTATTACGTACTGACATATTACGTCATATACTATTACGTAATGACGTATAACGTTATATCCCATTACGTAATAACGTATAACGTTGTATCCTATTACGCAATAACGCATAACGTTATATGATATTACCTTAAAACGTATAACGTTATATACTATTACGTAATGACGTATAACGTTATATCCTATTACGTAATAACGTATAACGTTATATACTATTACCTTATAACGTACAACGTTATATCCTATTTCGTACTAACGTATAACGTTATATACTATTACGTAATGACGTATAACGTTATATACTATTCCGTAATGACGTATAACCTTATATCCTATTACCTAATAACGTATAACGTTATATACTATTACCTTATAACGTACAACGTTATATCCTATTACGTACTAACGTATAACGTTATATACTATTACGTAATGACGTATAACGTTATATACTATTCCGTAATGACGTATAACCTTATATCCTAATACCTAATAACGTATAGCGTTATATACTATTACCTTATAACGTATAACGTTATATCCTATTACGTAATAACGCATAACGTTATATAATATTACCATATAACGTATAACGTTATATAGTATTACGTAATGACGTATATCGTTATATCCTATTACGTAATAACGTATATCGGTATATAGTATTACGTAATAACGTATAACGTCATATACTATTACCTTATAACGTATAACGTTATATCCTATTACGTACTAACGTATAACGTTATATACCATTACGTAATAACGTGTAACGTTATATAATATTACCTTATAACGTATAACGTTATATACTATTACGTAATGACGTATAACGTTATATCCTATTACGTAATGACGTATAACGTTATATCCTATTACGTAATAACGTATAACGTTATATACTATTACGTAATGACGTAAAACGTTATATCCTATTATGTAATAACGTATAACCTTATATACTATTACGTAATGACGTATAACGTTATATCATATTACGTAATAACGTGTAACGTTATATACTATTACCTTATAATGTATAACGTTATATACTATTACGTAATGACGTATAACGTTATGTACTATTACGTATTGACGTATAACGTTATATACCATTACGTAATAACGTGTAACGTTATATAATATTACCTTATAACGTATAACGTTATATACTATTACGTAATGACGTATAACGTTATATCCTATTACGTAATGACGTATAACGTTATATAATATTACGTAATGACGTATAACGTTATATACTATTACGCAATGACGTATAACGTTATATACTATTACGTAATGACGTATAACGTTATATACTATTACGTAATAACGCATACCGTTATATAGTATTACGTAATAACGTATAACGTTATATACTAATACGTAATAACGTATAACGTTACATACTATTACCTTATAATGTATAACGTTATATACTATTACGTAATGACGTATAACGTTATATCCTATTACGTAATAACGTATATCGTTATATACTATTACCTTATAACGTATAACGTTATATAATATTACGTAATGACGTATAACGTTATATCCTATTACGTAATAACGTATATCGTTATATAGTATTACCTTATGACGTATAACGTTTTATAGTATTACGCTATAACGTATAACGTTACATACTATTACTTTATAACGTATAACGTTATATACTCTTACGTAATGACGTATAACGTTATATCCTATTACGTAATAACGTATATCGTTAGATAGTATTACCTTATGACGTATATCGTTATGTAGTGCTACCCTATAACGTATAACGTTATATACTACTACGTACTGACGTATAACGTTATATCCTATTACGTAGAAACGTGTATCGTTATGTACTATTACCCCATAACGTATAACGTTAATACTATTACCTTATAACGTATAACGTATAACGTTATATACTATTACCTTATAACGTATAACGTTATATACCATTACGTAATGACGTATAACGTTATATCCTATTACGTAATAACGTATAACCTTATATACCATTACGTAATAACGTGTAACGTTATATAGTATTACGTAATAACGTATAACGACATATACTATTACGTAATGACGTATTACGTTATATACTATTACGTAATGACATATTACGTCATATACTATTACGTAATGACGTATAACGTTATATCCCATTACGTAATAACGTATAACGTTGTATCCTATTACGCAATAACGCATAACGTTATATGATATTACCTTATAACGTATAACGTTATATACTATTACGTAATGACGTATAACGTTATATCCTATTACGTAATAACGTATAACGTTATATACTATAACCTTATAATGTACAACGTTATATCCTATTTCGTACTAACGTATAACGTTATATACTATTACGTAATGACGTATAACGTTATATACTATTCCGTAATGACGTATAACCTTATATCCTATTACCTAATAACGTATAACGTTATATACTATTACCTTATAACGTACAACGTTATATCCTATTACGTACTAACCTATAACGTTATATCCTATTACGTAATAACGTGTAATGCTATATACTATTACCTTATAATGTATAACGTTATATACTATTACGTAATGACATATAACGTTATATCCTATTACGTAATATCGTATATCGGTATATAGTAATACGTAATAACGTATAACGTCATATACTATTACCTTATAACGTATAACGTTATATCCTATTACGTACTAACGTATAACGTTATATACCATTACGTAATGACGTATAACGTTATATCCTATTACGTACTAACGTATAACGTTATATACCACTATGTAATAACGTGTAACGTTATATAATATTACCTTATAACGTATAACCTTATATCCTATTACCTAATAACGTATAACGTTATATACTATTACCTTGTAACGTATAACGTTATATCCTATTACGTAATAACGCATAACGTTATATAATATTACCTTATAACGTATAACGTTATATAATATTACGTAATGACGTATAACGTTGTATCCTATTACGTAATAACGTATATCGGTATATAGTATTACGTAATAACGTATAACGTCATATACTATTACCTTATAACGTATAACGTTATATCCTATTACGTACTAACGTATAACGTTATATACCATTACGTAATGACGTATAACGTTATATCCTATTACGTGCTAACGTATAACGTTATATACCACTACGTAATAACGTGTAACGTTATATAATATTACCTTATAACGTATAACGTTATATCCTATTACGTA
This sequence comes from Bombus pascuorum, assembly GCF_905332965.1. Classification (NCBI taxonomy): domain Eukaryota; kingdom Metazoa; phylum Arthropoda; class Insecta; order Hymenoptera; family Apidae; genus Bombus; species Bombus pascuorum. The sequence goes on from NC_083498.1 coordinate 4,180,907, forward strand.
CTAACGTATAACGCTATATACCATTACGTAATAACGTGTAACGTTATATAATATTACCTTATAACGTATAACGTTATATACTATTACGTAATGACGTATAACGTTATATCCTATTACGTAATGACGTATAACGTTATATCCTATTACGTAATAACGTATAACGTTATATACTATTACGTAATGACGTAAAACGTTATATCCTATTACGTAATGACGTATAACGTTATATCCTATTACGTAATAACGTATATCGTTACATAGTATTACCTTATGACGTATAACGCTATGTAGTATTACCCTATAACGTATAACGTTATATACTACTAAGTACTAACGTATAACGTTATATACTATTACCTTATAACGTTATACGTTATATACTATTACCTTATAACGTATAACGTATAACGTTATATACTATTACCTTATAACGTATAACGTTATATACTATTACGTACTAACGTATAACGTTATATACCATTACGTAATAACGTGTAACGTTATATAATATTACCTTATAACGTATAACGTTATATACTATTACCTTATAACGTATAACGTATAACGTTATATACTATTACCTTATAACGTATAACGTTATATCCTATTACGTACTAACGTATAACGTTATATACCATTACGTAATAACGTGTAACGTTATGTACTATCACCTTATAGCGTATAACGTTATATACCATTACGTAATAACGTGTAACGTTATATCCTATTACGTAATGACATATTACGTCATATACTATTACGTAATGACGTATAACGTTATATACTATTACGTAATGACGTTTAACGTTATATCCTATTACGTAATAACGTATAACGTTATATACTATTACGTAATGACGTATAACGTTATATCCTATTACGTAATAACGTGTAACGTTATATACTATTACCCTATAACGTATAACGTTATATCCTATTACGTAATAACGCATAACGTTATATAATATTACCTTATAACGTATAACGTTATATAGTATTACGTAATGACGTATAACGTTATATCCTATTACGTAATAATGTATAACGTTATATAGTATTACGTAATAACGTATAACGTCATATACTATTACGTAATGACGTATTACGTTATATACTATTACGTAATGACGTATAACGTTATATACTATTACGTAATGACGTATAACGTTATATACTATTACGTACTGTCGTATAACGTTATATGCTATCACGTACGGTCGTATAACGTTATATACTATTACGTATTAACGCATAACGTTATATACTATTACCTTATAACGTATAATGTTATATAATATTACGTAATGACGTATAACGTTATATCCTATCACGTAATAACGTATATCGTTATATAGTATTACCTTATAACGTATAACGTTATATCCTATTACGTACTAACGTATAACGTTATATACCATTACGTAATAACGTGTAACGTTATATTATATTACCTTATAACGTATAACGTTATATACTATTACGTAATGACGTATAACGTTATATCCTATTACGTACTAACGTATAACGTTATATACCATTACGTAATAACGTGTAACGTTATATCCTATTACGTAATGACGTATAAAGTTATATCCTATTACGTAATAACGTATAACGTTATATACTATTACGTAATGACGTATAACGTTATATACTATTACGTAATGACGTATAACGTTATATCCTATTACGTAATAACGTATAACGTCATATACTATTACCTTATAACGTATAACGTTATATACTATAACGTACTAACGTATAACGTTATATACCATTACGTAATGACGTATAACGTTATATCCTATTACGTACTAACGTATAACGTTATATACTATTACGCAATGACGTATAACGTTATATACTATTACGTAATGACGTATAACGTTATATACTATTACGTAATAACGCATACCGTTATATAGCATTACGTAATAACGTATAACGTTATATACTAATACGTAATAACGTATAACGTTACATACTATTACCTTATAACGTATAACGTATAACGTTATATACTATTACCTTATAACGTATAACGTTATATCCTATTACTTACTAACGTATAACGTTATATGCCATTACGTAATAACGTGTAACGTTATATAATATTACCTTATAACGTATAACGTTATATACTATTACGTAATGACGTATAATGTTATATCCTATTACGTACTAACGTATAACGTTATATACCATTACGTAATGACGTATAACGTTAAATCCTATTACGTACTAACGCATAACGTTATATACGTTATATACCACTACGTAATAACGTGTAACGTTATATAATATTACCTTATAACGTATAACGTTATATCCTATTACGTAATAACGTATAACGTTATATACTACTACCTTATAACGTATAACGTTATATCCTATTACGTACTAACGTATAACGTTATATACCATTACGTAATAACGTGTAACGTTATATCCTATTACGTAATGACGTATAACGTCATATACTATTACCTTATAACGTATAACGTTATATCCTATTACGTAATAACTTGTAACGTTATATACTATTACGTAATGACGTATAACGTTATATACTATTACGTAATGACGTATAACGTTATATCCTATTACGTACTAACGTATAACGTTATATACCATTACGTAATGACGTATAACGTTATATCCTATTACGTACTAACGTATAACGTTATATACCACTACGTAATAACGTGTAATGTTATATAATATTACCTTATAACGTATAACGTTATATCCTATTACGTAATAACGTATAACGTCATATACTATTACCTTATAACGTATAACGTTATATCCTATTACGTAATAACTTGTAACGCTATATACTATTACCTTATAATGTATAACGTTATATACTATTATGTAATGTCGTATAACGTTATATCCTATTACGTAATAACGTATATCGGTATATAGTATTACGTAATAACGTATAACGTCATATACTACTACCTTATAACGTATAACGTTATATCCTATTACGTACTAACGTATAACGTTATATACCATTACGTAATGACGTATAACGTTATATCCTATTACGTAATAACGTATAACGTTATATACTATTACCTTATAACATATAACGTTATATCGTATTACGTACTAACGTATAACGTTATATACCATTATGTAATAACGTGTAACGTTATATCATATTACGTAATGACGTATAACGTTTTATCCTATTACGTAATAACGTATACCGTTATATAGTATTACGTAATAACGTATAACGTCATATACTATTACGTAATGACGTATTACGTTATATACTATTACGTAATGACGTATAACGTTATATACTATTACCTTATAACGTATAACGTCATATACTATTACGTAATGACGCATTACGTTATATACTATTACGTAATGACGTATAACGTTATATACTATTACGTAATGACGTATAACGTTATATCCTATTACGTGCTAACGTATAACGTTATATACCACTACGTAATAACGTGTAACGTTATATAATATTACCTTATAACGTATAACGTTATATCCTATTACGTACTAACGTATAACGTTATATACCATTACGTAATAACGTGTAACGTTATATAATATTACCTTATAACGTATAACGTTATATACTATTACGTAATGACGTATAACGTTATATCCTATTACGTAATGACGTATAACGTTATATCCTATTACGTAATAACGTATAACGTTATATACTATTACGTAATGACGTAAAACGTTATATCCTATTATGTAATAACGTATAACGTTATATACTAATACGTAATGACGTATAACGTTATATCATATTACGTAATAACGTGTAACGTTATATACTATTACCTTATAATGTATAACGTTATATACTATTACGTAATGACGTATAACGTTATGTACTATTACGTATTGACGTATAACGTTATATACCATTACGTAATAACGCGTAACGTTATATAATATTACCTTATGACGTATAACGTTTTGTAGTATTACCCTATAACGTATAACGTTATATACTACTAAGTACTAACGTATAACGTTATATACTATTACCTTATAACGTATAACGTTATATACTATTACGTAATGACGTATAACGTTAGATACTATTACCTTATAACGTGTAACATTATATACTATTACGTAATGACGTATAACGTTATATCCTATTACGTAATAACGTATATCGTTACATAGTATTACCTTATGACGTATAACGTTATGTAGTATTACCCTATAACGTATAACGTTATATACTACTACGTACTAACGTATAACGTTATATCCTATTACGTAGTAACGTGTAACGTTATATAGTATTACCTTATGACGTATAACGTTATGTAGTATTACCCTATAACGTATAACGTTATATACCACTACGTAATAACGTGTAACGTTATATAATATTACCTTATAACGTATAACGTTATATCCTATTACGTACTAACGTATAACGTTATATACCATTACGTAATAACGTGTAACGTTATATAATATTACCTTATAACGTATAACGTTATATACTATTACGTAATGACGTATAATGTTATATACTATTACGTAATGACGTATAACGTTATATCCAATTACGTAATAACGTATAACGTTATGTAATATTACGTAATGACGTATAACGATATATCCTATTACGTAATAACGTATAACGTTATATACTATTACCTTATAACGTATAACGTTATATCCTATTACGTAATAACGTATAACGTTATATACTATTACGTAATGACGTATAACGTTATACCCTATTACGTAATAACGTATAACGTTATGTACTATTACGTAATGTCGTATAACGTTATATACTACTAAGTACTAACGTATAACGTTATATACTATTACCGTATAACGTATAACGTTATATACTATTACGTAATCACGTATAACGTTATATAATATTACGTAATGACGTATAACGTTATATACTATTACGTAATAGCGTTTAACGTTACATACTATTACTTTATAACGTATAACGTTATATACTCTTACGTAAAGACGTATAACGTTATATCCTATTACGTAATAACGTATATCGTTAGATAGTATTACCTTATGACGTATAACGTTATGTAGTGCTACCCTATTACGTATAACGTTATATACTACTACGTACTGACGTATAACGTTATATCCTATTACGTAGAAACGTGTATCGTTATGTACTATTACCTTATAACGTATAACGTTATATACTATTACCTTATAACGTATAACGTATAACGTTATATACTATTACCTTATAACGTATAACGTTATATCCTATGACGTACTAACGTATAACGTTATATACCATTACGTAATAACGTGTAACGTTATATACTATCACCTTATAACGTATAACGTTATATACTATTACGTAATGACGTATAACGTTATATCCTATTACGTAATGACATATTACGACATATACTATTACGTAATGACGTATAACGTTATATACTATTACGTAATGACGTTTAACGTTATATCCTATTACGTAATAACGTATAACGTTATATACTATTACGTAATGACGTATAACGTTATATCCTATTACGTAATAACGTGTAACGTTATATACTATTACCCTATAACGAATAACGTTATATCCTATTACTTAATAACGCATAACGTTATATAATATTACCTTATAACGTATAACGTTATATAGTATTACGTAATGACGTATAACGTTATATCCTATTACGTAATAATGTATAACGTTATATAGTATTACGTAATAACGTATAACGTCATATACTATTACGTAATGACGTATTACGTTATATACTATTACGTAATGACGTATAACGTTATATACTATTACGTAATGACGTATAACGTTATATACTATTACGTACTGTCGTATAACGTTATATGCTATCACGTACGGTCGTATAACGTTATATACTATTACGTATTAACGCATAACGTTATATACTATTACCTTATAACGTATAACGTTATATAATATTACGTAATGACGTATAACGTTATATCCTATTACGTACTAACGTATAACGTTATATACCACTACGTAATAACGTGTAACGTTATATAATATTACCTTATAACGTATAACGTTATATCCTATTACGTAATGACATATTACGACATATACTATTACGTAATGACGTATAACGTTATATACTATTACGTAATGACGTTTAACGTTATATCCTATTACGTAATAACGTATAACGTTATATACTATTACGTAATGACGTATAACGTTATATCCTATTACGTAATAACGTGTAACGTTATATACTATTACCCTATAACGAATAACGTTATATCCTATTACGTAATAACGCATAACGTTATATAATATTACCTTATAACGTATAACGTTATATAGTATTACGTAATGACGTATAACGTTATATCCTATTACGTAATAATGTATAACGTTATATAGTATTACGTATTAACGCATAACGTTATATACTATTACCTTATAACGTATAACGTTATATAATATTACGTAATGACGTATAACGTTATATCCTATTACGTACTAACGTATAACGTTATATACCATTACGTAATAACGTGTAACGTTATATAATATTACCTTATAACGTATAACGTTATATACTATTACGTAATGACGTATAACGTTATATCCTATTACGTACTAACGTATAACGTTATATACCATTACGTAATGACGTATAACGTTATATCCTATTACGTACTAACGTATAACGTTATATACCACTACGTAATAACGTGTAACGTTATATAATATTACCTTATAACGTATAACGTTATATCCTATTACGTAATAACGTATAACGTTATATACCATTACGTAATAACGTGTAACGTTATATCCTATACGTCATGACGTATAAAGTTATATCCTATTACGTAATAACGTATAACGTCATATACTATTACCTTATAACGTATAACGTTATATCCTATTACGTAATAACTTGAAACGCTATATACTATTACCTTATAATGTATAACGTTATATACTATTACGTAATGTCGTATAACGTTATATCCTATTACGTAATAACGTATATCGGTATATAGTATTACGTAATAACGTATAACGTCATATACTACTACCTTATAACGTATAACGTTATATACTATTACGTACTAACGTATAACGTTATATACCATTACGTAATGACGTATAACGTTATATCCTATTACGTACTAACGTATAACGTTATATACTATTACGCAATGACGTATAACGTTATATACTATTACGTAATGACGTATAACGTTATATACTATTACGTAATAACGCATACCGTTATATAGCATTACGTAATAACGTACAGTAGCGGACAAAAGTTTAAGACGATGATTTGTAAACCGGATTACAAACATCTTATACGCATATTGTTCTTCTATTCGGTTTGTCTCTTTGGAATAACGTAGCTGTATGTTTGACCTTCGTAACCTCAGACAGTCAGTTGTTAAATACAAACAATGTAGGAGTTACAACAGTTAGTTACCGCCTAGCACTTGGAAACAGTGGACATTAGTTTAAGACGATCTGTGTAAAACGTGAGTACGAGTACAGTTTTTGAACATTTTGATTCTGGAATGTCAAAATCATTGTTTAGTGTACCTTTTATTGCTTAAAATTCATTTAGGTAGGAACAGACTATGGGTAAATCAAAGAATTTACTTGAAAACGAAAGGGAACAAATCGTAAGGCTGCGAAAGCAAAGTAAAACCTTCACCGAAATAGCAAATATAGTGAACAGGTCAGAAACAGCTTGTAAACAAGCTTGGTATAAATGTTTAAAGACAGGCATGTATTGCGATCAACCGAAAAACGGAAGACCACGGAAAACAACACCGAAAATGGATCGCCGGATTCATCGATTGAGCGAAAAGGATCGTTTTCGTAGTGCAAATAATATTGCTGCGGAGATAAACTATGAAAACGATACACAAATTAGTGCTAGAACTGTTAGGAGAAGATTAGAAGACTTTAACTTAAGAGGACGAAAACCCCAAAAGAAACCACTGCTGAGTTCTAGGAATCGAAAAAGACGACTTGCATTTGCTAAAGCTCATAAGCATTGGACAAGTGAAGATTGGCAAAAGGTATTGTTTTCTGACGAATCGAAATTCAATCGCGTCTGTTCTGACGGGATACGGTACGTTAGACGTCTAATTGGCGAAAGTTTGAAAACACAGTGCGTTTTAAAAACTCTTAAACATGGTGGTGGCAACGTTATGGTGTGGGCGTGTTTTTCTCGAAGCGGCCCTGGTCCGATATGTCGTATCAATGGAATTATGGACCGTTTTCAATACAAGGACATACTCAAGAACACAATGTTACCTTTTGCACGCAACAATATGAGTGATGATTTTATTTTTCAAAATGATAATGATCCGAAGCACACGGCTCGGGTTGTGAAACAGTTTTTTCAAGAAGAAAATATCACCGTGCTGCCGTGGCCGTCCCAATCACCAGATATTAATCCAATCGAGAACTTGTGGAGCATCATAAAAAAGACAGTACAAGGTTATAAACCGAAAAATTTGAATGAACTTTACTCTACAATTGAAACAGCTTGGAGTAATATTACGGTAGATCAATGTAAAAAATTAATAGATTCAATGCCAAGAAGATGTACCGAAGTGATAAGAAATAACGGATATTGGACAAAATATTGAATTTAAACAAAAATTGTGCATATTTTTTTACCAAAACTTAATATTTTTTGTGTAGTCTTAAACTTTTGACCGACAAAATATTATACAGATTTCGTTCCTTTTTTTGTAACTTCGCTACTGAGCAAAATATCAAAATGAAATTTTTTTTGTAAGTGTATAAACAAATGCCTAATTAGTTAATACCAAATGTAGAACACTGTATTTATATTTTTTATGGAAAGTAAATCAATTATTTATTTTTTCCATTTCGTCTTAATCTTTTGTCCGCTACTGTATAACGTTATATACTAATACGTAATAACGTATAACGTTACATACTATTACCTTATAACGTATAACGTATAACGTTATATACTATTACCTTATAACGTATAACGTTATATACCATTACGTAATGACGTATAACGTTATATCCTATTACGTACTAACGCATAACGTTATATACCACTACGTAATAACGTGTAACGTTATATAATATTACCTTATAACGTATAACGTTATATCCTATTACGTAATAACGTATAACGTTATATACTATTACCTTATAACGTATAACGTTATATCGTATTACGTACTAACGTATAACGTTATATACCATTATGTAATAACGTGTAACGTTATATCAGATTACGTAATGACGTATAACGTTTTATCCTATTACGTAATAACGTATACCGTTATATAGTATTACGTAATAACGTATAACGTCATATACTATTACGTAATGACGTTTAACGTTATATCCCATTACGTAATAACGTATAATGTTATATACTATTACGTAATGACGTATAACGTTATATCCAATTACGTAATAACGTATAACGTTATGTACTATTACGTAATGACGTATAACGATATATCCTATTACGTAATAACGTATAACGTTATATACTATTACCTTATAACGTATAACGTTATATCCTATTACGTAATAACGTATAACGTTATATACTATTACGTAATGACGTATAACGTTATACCCTATTACGTAATAACGTATAACGTTATGTACTATTACGTAATGTCGTATAACGTTATATACTATTACGTAATGACGTATAACGTTATATAATATTACGTAATGACGTATAACGTTATATACTATTACGTAATAACGTATAACGTCTTATACTATTACCTTATAACGTATAACGTTATATCCTATTACGTAATAACGTATAACGTTATATACTATTACCTTATAACGTATAACGTTATATCCTATTACGTACTAACGTATAACGTTATATACCATTACGTAATAACGTATAACGTCATATACTATTACGTAATGACATATTACATCATATACTATTACGTAATGACGTATAACGTTATATCCTATTACGTAATAACGCATAACGTTAAATAATATTACCTTATAACGTATAACGTTATATACTATTACGTAATGACGTTTAACGTTATATCCTATTACGTAATAACGTATAATGTTATATACTATTACGTAATGACGTATAACGTTATATCCAATTACGTAATAACGTATAACGTTATGTACTATTACGTAATGACGTATAACGATATATCCTATTACGTAATAACGTATAACGTTATATACTATTACGTAATGACGTATAACGTTATACCCTATTACGTAATAACGTATAACGTTATGTACTATTACGTAATGTCGTATAACGTTATATACTACTAAGTACTAACGTATAACGTTATATACTATTACCGTATAACGTATAACGTTATATACTATTACGTAATCACGTATAACGTTATATAATATTACGTAATGACGTATAACGTTATATACTATTACGTAATAGCGTTTAACGTTACATACTATTACTTTATAACGTATAACGTTATATACTCTTACGTAAAGACGTATAACGTTATATCCTATTACGTAATAACGTATATCGTTAGATAGTATTACCTTATGACGTATAACGTTATGTAGTGCTACCCTATTACGTATAACGTTATATACTACTACGTACTGACGTATAACGTTATATCCTATTACGTAGAAACGTGTATCGTTATGTACTATTACCTTATAACGTATAACGTTATATACTATTACCTTATAACGTATAACGTATAACGTTATATACTATTACCTTATAACGTATAACGTTATATCCTATTACGTACTAACGTATAACGTTATATACCATTACGTAATAACGTGTAACGTTATATACTATCACCTTATAACGTATAACGTTATATACTATTACGTAATGACGTATAACGTTATATCCTATTACGTAATGACATATTACGACATATACTATTACGTAATGACGTATAACGTTATATACTATTACGTAATGACGTTTAACGTTATATCCTATTACGTAATAACGTATAACGTTATATACTATTACGTAATGACGTATAACGTTATATCCTATTACGTAATAACGTGTAACGTTATATACTATTACCCTATAACGAATAACGTTATATCCTATTACGTAATAACGCATAACGTTATATAATATTACCTTATAACGTATAACGTTATATAGTATTACGTAATGACGTATAACGTTATATCCTATTACGTAATAATGTATAACGTTATATAGTATTACGTAATAACGTATAACGTCATATACTATTACGTAATGACGTATTACGTTATATACTATTACGTAATGACGTATAACGTTATATACTATTACGTAATGACGTATAACGTTATATACTATTACGTACTGTCGTATAACGTTATATGCTATCACGTACGGTCGTATAACGTTATATACTATTACGTATTAACGCATAACGTTATATACTATTACCTTATAACGTATAACGTTATATAATATTACGTAATGACGTATAACGTTATATCCTATCACGTAATAACGTATATCGTTATATAGTATTACCTTATAACGTATAACGTTATATCCTATTACGTACTAACGTATAACGTTATATACCATTACGTAATAACGTGTAACGTTATATAATATTACCTTATAACGTATAACGTTATATACTATTACGTAATGACGTATAACGTTATATCCTATTACGTACTAACGTATAACGTTATATACCATTACGTAATGACGTATAACGTTATATCCTATTACGTACTAACGTATAACGTTATATACCACTACGTAATAACGTGTAACGTTATATAATATTACCTTATAACGTATAACGTTATATCCTATTACGTAATAACGTATAACGTTATATACTGTTACCTTATAACGTATAACGTTATATCCTATTACGTAATGACGTATAACGTTATATCCTATTACGTATTAACGCATAACGTTATATACTATTACCTTATAACGTATAACGTTATATACCATTACGTAATAACGTGTAACGTTATATCCTATTACGTCATGACGTATAAAGTTATATCCTATTACGTAATAACGTATAACGTTATATACTATTACGTAATGACGTATAACGTTATATACTATTACGTAATGACGTATAACGTTATATCCTATTACGTAATAACGTATAACGTCATATACTATTACCTTATAACGTATAACGTTATATCCTATTACGTAATAACTTGAAACGCTATATACTATTACCTTATAATGTATAACGTTATATACTATTACGTAATGTCGTATAACGTTATATCCTATTACGTAATAACGTATATCGGTATATAGTATTACGTAATAACGTATAACGTCATATACTACTACCTTATAACGTATAACGTTATATACTATTACGTACTAACGCATACCGTTATATAGCATTACGTAATAACGTATAACGTTATATACTAATACGTAATAACGTATAACGTTACATACTATTACCTTATAACGTATAACGTATAACGTTATATACTATTACCTTATAACGTATAACGTTATATACCATTACGTAATGACGTATAACGTTATATCCTATTACGTACTAACGCATAACGTTATATACCACTACGTAATAACGTGTAACGTTATATAATATTACCTTATAACGTATAACGTTATATCCTATTACGTTATAACGTATAACGTTATATACTATTACCTTATGACGTATAACGTTATATCCTATTACGTACTAACGTATAACGTTATATACCATTACGTAATAACGTGTAACGTTATATCCTATTACGTCATGACGTATAACGTTATATACTATTACCTTATAACATATAACGTTATATCGTATTACGTACTAACGTATAACGTTATATACCATTATGTAATAACGTGTAACGTTATATCATATTACGTAATGACGTATAACGTTTTATCCTATTACGTAATAACGTATATCGGTATATAGTATTACGTAATAACGTATAACGTTATATACTAATACGTAATAACGTATAACGTTACATACTATTACCTTATAACGTATAACGTATAACGTCATATACTATTACCTTATAGCGTATAACGTTATATCCTATTACGTAATAACTTGTAACGCTATATACTATTACCTTATAATGTATAACGTTATATACTATTACGTAATGTCGTATAACGTTATATCCTATTACGTAATAACGTATATCGGTATATAGTATTACGTAATAACGTATAACGTCATATACTACTACCTTATAACGTATAACGTTATATCCTATTGCGTACTAACGTATAACGTTATATACCATTACGTAATGACGTATAACGTTATATCCTATTACGTAATAACGTATAACGTTATATACTATTACCTTATAACATATAACGTTATATCGTATTACGTACTAACGTATAACGTTATATACCATTATGTAATAACGTGTAACGTTATATCATATTACGTAATGACGTATAACGTTTTATCCTATTACGTAATAACGTATACCGTTATATAGTATTACGTAATAACGTATAACGTCATATACTATTACGTAATGACGTTTAACGTTATATCCTATTACGTAATAACGTATAATGTTATATACTATTACGTAATGACGTATAACGTTATATCCAATTACGTAATAACGTATAACGTTATGTACTATTACGTAATGACGTATAACGATATATCCTATTACGTAATAACGTATAACGTTATATACTATTACCTTATAACGTATAACGTTATATCCTATTACGTAATAACGTATAACGTTATATACTATTACGTAATGACGTATAACGTTATACCCTATTACGTAATAACGTATAACGTTATGTACTATTACGTAATGTCGTATAACGTTATATACTACTAAGTACTAACGTATAACGTTATATACTATTACCGTATAACGTATAACGTTATATACTATTACGTAATCACGTATAACGTTATATAATATTACGTAATGACGTATAACGTTATATACTATTACGTAATAGCGTTTAACGTTACATACTATTACTTTATAACGTATAACGTTATATACTCTTACGTAAAGACGTATAACGTTATATCCTATTACGTAATAACGTATATCGTTAGATAGTATTACCTTATGACGTATAACGTTATGTAGTGCTACCCTATTACGTATAACGTTATATACTACTACGTACTGACGTATAACGTTATATCCTATTACGTAGAAACGTGTATCGTTATGTACTATTACCTTATAACGTATAACGTTATATACTATTACCTTATAACGTATAACGTTATATACTATTACCTTATAACGTATAACGTATAACGTTATATACTATTACCTTATAACGTATAACGTTATATACTATTACGTACTAACGTATAACGTTATATACCATTACGTAATAACGTGTAACGTTATATAATATTACCTTATAACGTATAACGTTATATACTATTACCTTATAACGTATAACGTATAACGTTATATACTATTACCTTATAACGTATAACGTTATATCCTATTACGTACTAACGTATAACGTTATATACCATTACGTAATAACGTGTAACGTTATATACTATCACCTTATAACGTATAACGTTATATACTATTACGTAATGACGTATAACGTTATATCCTATTACGTAATGACATATTACGACATATACTATTACGTAATGACGTATAACGTTATATACTATTACGTAATGACGTTTAACGTTATATCCTATTACGTAATAACGTATAACGTTATATACTATTACGTAATGACGTATAACGTTATATCCTATTACGTAATAACGTGTAACGTTATATACTATTACCCTATAACGTATAACGTTATATCCTATTACGTAATAACGCATAACGTTATATAATATTACCTTATAACGTATAACGTTATATAGTATTACGTAATGACGTATAACGTTATATCCTATTACGTAATAATGTATAACGTTATATAGTATTACGTAATAACGTATAACGTCATATACTATTACGTAATGACGTATTACGTTATATCCTATTACGTACTAACGTATAACGTTATATACCACTACGTAATAACGTGTAACGTTATATAATATTACCTTATAACGTATAACGTTATATCCTATTACGTAATAACGTATATCGTTATATAGTATTACCTTATAACGTATAACGTTATATCCTATTACGTACTAACGTATAACGTTATATACCATTACGTAATAACGTGTAACGTTATATCCTATTACGTAATGACGTATAAAGATATATACTATTACGTAATGACGTATAACGTTATATCCTATTACGTACTAACGTATATCGTTATATACTATTACCTTATGACGTATAACGTTATGTAGTATTACCCTACAACGTTTAACGTTATATACTACTACGTACCTACGTATAACGTTATATACTATTACGTAATGACGTATAACGTTATATAATATTACGTAATGACGTATAACGTTATATACTATTACGCAATGACGTATAACGTTATATACTATTACATAATGACGTATAAAGTTATATACTATTACGTAATAACGCATACCGTTATATAGTATTACGTAATAACGTATAACGTTATATACTAATACGTAATAACGTATAACGTTACATACTATTACCTTATAACGTATAACGTATAACGTTATATACTATTACGTAATGACGTATAACGATATATCCTATTACGTAATAACGTATAACGTTATATACTATTACCTTATAACGTATAACGTTATATCCTATTACGTAATAACGTATAACGTTATATACTATTACGTAATGACGTATAACGTTATACCCTATTACGTAATAACGTATAACGTTATGTACTATTACGTAATGTCGTATAACGTTATATACTACTAAGTACTAACGTATAACGTTATATACTATTACCGTATAACGTATAACGTTATATACTATTACGTAATCACGTGTAACGTTATATACTATCACCTTATAACGTATAACGTTATATACTATTACGTAATGACGTATAACGTTATATCCTATTACGTAATAACGTATATCGTTAGATAGTATTACCTTATGACGTATAACGTTATGTAGTGCTATCCTATTACGTATAACGTTATATACTACTACGTACTGACGTATAACGTTATATCCTATTACGTAGAAACGTATAACGTTATATACTATTACCTTATAACGTATAACGTTATATCCTATTACGTAATAACGTATAACGTTATATACTATTACGTAATGACGTATAACGTTATACCCTATTACGTAATAACGTATAACGTTATGTACTATTACGTAATGTCGTATAACGTTATATACTACTAAGTACTAACGTATAACGTTATATAATATTACGTAATGACGTATAACGTTATATACTATTACGTAATAGCGTTTAACGTTACATACTATTTACTTTATAACGTATAACGTTATATACTCTTACGTAAAGACGTATAACGTTATATCCTATTACGTAATAACGTATATCGTTAGATAGTATTACCTTATGACGTATAACGTTATGTAGTGCTACCCTATTACGTATAACGTTATATACTACTACGTACTGACGTATAACGTTATATCCTATTACGTAGAAACGTGTATCGTTATGTACTATTACCTTATAACGTATAACGTTATATACTATTACCTTATAACGTATAACGTTATATACTATTACCTTATAACGTATAACGTATAACGTTATATACTATTACCTTATAACGTATAACGTTATATACTATTACGTACTAACGTATAACGTTATATACCATTACGTAATAACGTGTAACGTTATATAATATTACCTTATAACGTATAACGTTATATACTATTACCTTATAACGTATAACGTATAACGTTATATACTATTACCTTATAACGTATAACGTTATATCCTATTACGTACTAACGTATAACGTTATATACCATTACGTAATAACGTGTAACGTTATATACTATCACCTTATAACGTATAACGTTATATACTATTACGTAATGACGTATAACGTTATATCCTATTACGTAATGACATATTACGACATATACTACTACGTAATGACGTATAACGTTATATACTATTACGTAATGACGTTTAACGTTATATCCTATTACGTAATAACGTATAACGTTATATACTATTACGTAATGACGTATAACGTTATATCCTATTACGTAATAACGTGTAACGTTATATACTATTACCCTATAACGTATAACGTTATATCCTATTACGTAATAACGCATAACGTTATATAATATTACCTTATAACGTATAACGTTATATAGTATTACGTAATGACGTATAACGTTATATCCTATTACGTAATAATGTATAACGTTATATAGTATTACGTAATAACGTATAACGTCATATACTATTACGTAATGACGTATTACGTTATATACTATTACGTAATGACGTATAACGTTATATACTATTACGTAATGACGTATAACGTTATATACTATTACGTACTGTCGTATAACGTTATATGCTATCACGTACGGTCGTATAACGTTATATACTATTACGTATTAACGCATAACGTTATATACTATTACCTTATAACGTATAACGTTATATAATATTACGTAATGACGTATAACGTTATATCCTATCACGTAATAACGTATATCGTTATATAGTATTACCTTATAACGTATAACGTTATATCCTATTACGTACTAACGTATAACGTTATATACCATTACGTAATAACGTGTAACGTTATATAATATTACCTTATAACGTATAACGTTATATACTATTACGTAATGACGTATAACGTTATATCCTATTACGTACTAACGTATAACGTTATATACCATTACGTAATGACGTATAACGTTATATCCTATTACGTACTAACGTATAACGTTATATACCACTACGTAATAACGTGTAACGTTATATAATACTACCTTATAACGTATAACGTTATATCCTATTACGTAATAACGTATAACGTTATATACTGTTACCTTATAACGTATAACGTTATATCCTATTACGTACTAACGTATAACGTTATATACCATTACGTAATAACGTGTAACGTTATATCCTATTACGTAATGACGTATAAAGTTATATCCTATTACGTAATAACGTATAACGTTATATACTATTACGTAATGACGTATAACGTTATATCCTATTACGTAATAACGTATAACGTCATATACTATTACCTTATAACGTATAACGTTATACCCTATTACGTAATAACTTGAAACGCTATATACTATTACCTTATAATGTATAACGTTATATACTATTACGTAATGTCGTATAACGTTATATCCTATTACGTAATAACGTATATCGGTATATAGTATTACGTAATAACGTATAACGTCATATACTACTACCTTATAACGTATAACGTTATATACTATTACGTACTAACGTATAACGTTATATACCATTACGTAATGACGTATAACGTTATATCCTATTACGTACTAACGTATAACGTTATATACTATTACGCAATGACGTATAACGTTATATAATATTACGTAATGACGTATAACGTTATATACTATTACGTAATAACGCATACCGTTATATAGCATTACGTAATAACGTATAACGTTATATACTAATACGTAATAACGTATAACGTTACATACTATTACCTTATAACGTATAACGTATAACGTTATATCCTATTACTTACTAACGTATAACGTTATATACCATTACGTAATAACGTGTAACGTTATATAATATTACCTTATAACGTATAACGTTATATACTATTACGTAATGACGTATAATGTTATATCCTATTACGTACTAACGTATAACGTTATATACCATTACGTAATGACGTATAACGTTATATCCTATTACGTACTAACGCATAACGTTATATACCACTACGTAATAACGTGTAACGTTATATAATATTACCTTATAACGTATAACGTTATATCCTATTACGTAATAACGTATAACGTTATATACTATTACCTTATAACGTATAACGTTATATCCTATTACGTACTAACGTATAACGTTATATACCATTACGTAATAACGTGTAACGTTATATCCTATTACGTAATGACGTATAACGTCATGTACTATTGCCTTATAACGTATAACGTTATATCCTATTACGTAATAACGTATAACGTCATATACTATTACCTTATAACGTATAACGTTATATCCTATTACGTAATAACTTGTAACGCTATATACTATTACCTTATAATGTATAATGTTATATACTATTACGTAATGTCGTATAACGTTATATCCTATTACGTAATAACGTATATCGGTATATAGTATTACGTAATAACGTATAACGTCATATACTACTACGTAATGACGTATTACGTTATATACTATTACGTAATGACGTATAACGTTATATACTATTACGTAATGACGTATAACGTTATATACTATTACGTACTGTCGTATAACGTTATATGCTATTACGTACTGTCGTATAACGTTATATACTATTACGTAATAACGCATAACGTTATATACTATTACGTAATGACGTATAACGTTATATACTATTACGTAATAACGCATACCGTTATATAGCATTACGTAATAACGTATAACGTTATATACTAATACGTAATAACGTATAACGTTACATACTATTACCTTATAACGTATAACGTATAACGTTATATACTATTACCTTATAACGTATAACGTTATATCCCATTACGTACTAACGTATAACGTTATATACCATTACGTAATGACGTATAACGTTATATCCTATTACGTAATAACGTATAACGTTATATACTATTACGTAATGACGTTTAACGTTATATCCTATTACGTAATAACGTATATCGTTATATAGTATTACCTTATGACGTATAACGTTATGTAGTATTACTCTATAACGTTTAACGTTATATACTACTACGTACTAACGTATAACGTTATATACTATTACGTAATGACGTATAACGTTATATAATATTACGTCATGACGTATAACGTTATATACTATTACGCAATGACGTATAACGTTATATACTATTACGTAATGACGTATAACGTTATATACTATTACGTAATAACGCATACCGTTATATAGCATTACGTAATAACGTATAACGTTATATACTAATACGTAATAACGTATAACGTTACAGACTATTACCTTATAACGTATAACGTATAACGTTATATACTATTACGTAATGACGTATAACGTTATATCCTATTACGTACTAACATATAACGCTATATACCATTACGAAATGACGTAATGTTATATCCTATTACGTACTAACGTATAACGTTATATACCACTACGTAATAACGTGTAACGTTATATAATATTACCTTATAACGTATAACGTTATATCCTATTACGTAATAACGTATAACGTTATATACTATTACCTTATAACGTATAACGTTATATCCTATTACGTACTAACGTATAACGTTATATACCATTACGTAATAACGTGTAACGTTATATCCTATTACGTAATGACGTATAAAGTTATATCCTATTACGTAATGACGTATAAAGTTATATCCTATTACGTAATAACGTATAACGTTATATACTATTACGTAATGACGTATAACGTTATATACTATTACGTAATGACGTATAACGTTATATCCTATTACGTAATAAAGTGTAACGTTAAATACTATTACCTTATAATGTATAACGTTATATACTATTACGTAATGTCGTATAACGTTATATCCTATTACGTAATAACGTATATCGGTATATAGTATTACGTAATAACGTATAACGTCATATACTACTACCTTATAACGTATAACGTTATATCCTATTACGTACTAACGTATAACGTTATATACCATTACGTAATGACGTATAACGTTATATCCTATTACGTAATAACGTATAACGTTATATACTATTACCTTATAACATATAACGTTATATCGTATTACGTACTAACGTATAACGTTATATACCATTATGTAATAACGTGTAACGTTATATCATATTACGTAATGACGTATAACGTTTTGTCCTATTACGTAATAACGTATACCGTTATATAGTATTACGTAATAACGTATAACGTCATATACTATTACCTTATAACGTATAACGTTATATCCTATTACGTAATAACTTGTAACGCTATATACTATTACCTTATAATGTATAACGTTATATACTATTACGTAATGTCGTATAACGTTATATCCTATTACGTAATAACGTATATCGGTATATAGTATTACGTAATAACGTATAACGTCATATACTACTACCTTATAACGTATAACGTTATATCCTATTACGTACTAACGTATAACGTTATATACCATTACGTAATGACGTATAACGTTATATCATATTACGTAATAACGTATAACGTTATATACTATTACCTTATAACATATAACGTTATATCGTATTACGTACTAACGTATAACGTTATATACCATTATGTAATAACGTGTAACGTTATATCATATTACGTAATGACGTATAACGTTTTGTCCTATTACGTAATAACGTATACCGTTATATAGTATTACGTAATAACGTATAACGTCATATACTATTACCTTATAACGTATAACGTTATATCCTATTACGTAATAACTTGTAACGCTATATACTATTACCTTATAATGTATAACGTTATATACTATTACGTAATGTCGTATAACGTTATATCCTATTACGTAATAACGTATATCGGTATATAGTATTACGTAATAACGTATAACGTCATATACTACTACCTTATAACGTATAACGTTATATCCTATTACGTACTAACGTATAACGTTATATACCATTACGTAATGACGTATAACGCTATATACTATTACCTTATAACGTATAACGTTATATACTATTACGTAATGACGTATAACGTTATATCCTATTACGTAATAAAGTGTAACGTTAAATACTATTACCTTATAATGTATAACGTTATATACTATTACGTAATGACGTATAACGTTATATCCTATTACGTAATAACGTATATCGGTATATAGTATTACCTTATGACGTATAACGTTTTGTAGTATTACCCTATAACGTATATCGTTATATACTACTAAGTACTAACGTATAACGTTATATACTATTACCTTATAACGTATAACATTATATACTATTACGTTATGACGTATAACGTTAGATACTATTACCTTATAACGTGTAACATTATATACTATTACGTAATGACGTATAACGTTATATCCTATGACGTAATAACGTATATCGTTACACAGTATTACCTTATGACGTATAACGTTATGTAGTATTACCCTATAACGTATAACGTTATATACTACTACGTACTAACGTATAACGTTATATCCTATTACGTAGTAACGTGTAACGTTATACACTATTACGTAATGCCGTATAACGTTATATCCTATTACGTAATAACGTATAACGTTATATACTATTACGTAATGACGTATAACGTTATATCCTATTACGTAATAACGTATAGCGTTATATACTATCACCTTATAACGTATAACGTTATATACTATTACGTAATGACGTTTAACGTTATATCCTATTACGTAATAACGTATATCGTTATATAGTATTACCTTATGACGTATAACGTTATGTAGTATTACTCTATAACGTTTAACGTTATATACTACTACGTACTAACGTATAACGTTATATACTATTACGTAATGACGTATAACGTTATATAATATTACGTAATGACGTATAACGTTATATACTATTACGCAATGACGTATAACGTTATATACTATTACGCAATGACGTATAACGTTATATACTATTACGTAATAACGCATACCGTTATAAAGCATTACGTAATAACGTATAACGTTATATACTAATACGTAATAACGTATAACGTTACATACTATTACCTTATAACGTATAACGTATAACGTTATATACTATTACCTTATAACGTATAACGTTATATCCTACTACGTACTAACGTATAACGTTATATACCATTACGTAATAACGTGTAACGTTATATAATATTACCTTATAACGTATAACGTAATATACTATTACGTAATGACGTATAACGTTATATCCTATTACGTACTAACGTATAACGTTATATACTATTACCTTATAACGTATAACGTTATATCCTATTACGTACTAACGTATAACGTTATATACCACTACGTAATAACGTGTAACGTTATATAATATTACCTTATAACGTATAACGTTATATCCTATTACGTAATAACGTATAACGTTATATACTATTACCTTATAACGTATAACGTTATATCCTATTACGTACTAACGTATAACGTTATATACCATTACGTAATAACGTGTAACGTTATATCCTATTACGTAATAACGTGTAACGTTATATACTATTACCCTATAACGTATAACGTTATATCCTATTACGTAATAACGCATAACGTTATACAATATTACCTTATAACGTATAACGTTATATAGTATTACGTAATGACGTATAACGTTATATCCTATTACGTAATAATGTATAACGTTATATAGTATTACGTAATAACGTATAACGTCATATACTATTACGTAATGACGTATTACGTTATATACTATTACGTAATGACGTATAACGTTATATACTATTACGTAATGACGTATAACGTTATATACTATTACGTACTGTCGTATAACGTTATATGCTATCACGTACGGTCGTATAACGTTATATACTATTACGTATTAACGCATAACGTTATATACTATTACCTTATAACGTATAACGTTATATAATATTACGTAATGACGTATAACGTTATATCCTATCACGTAATAACGTATATCGTTATATAGTATTACCTTATAACGTATAACGTTATATCCTATTACGTACTAACGTATAACGTTATATACCATTACGTAATAACGTGTAACGTTATATAATATTACCTTATAACGTATAACGTTATATACTATTACGTAATGACGTATAACGTTATATCCTATTACGTACTAACGTATAACGTTATATACCATTACGTAATGACGTATAACGTTATATCCTATTACGTACTAACGTATAACGTTATATACCACTACGTAATAACGTGTAACGTTATATAATACTACCTCATAACGTATAACGTTATATCCTATTACGTAATAACGTATAACGTTATATACTGTTACCTTATAACGTATAACGTTATATCCTATTACGTACTAACGTATAACGTTATATACCATTACGTAATAACGTGTAACGTTATATCCTATTACGTAATGACGTATAAAGTTATATCCTATTACGTAATAACGTATAACGTTATATACTATTACGTAATGACGTATAACGTTATATCCTATTACGTAATAACGTATAACGTCATATACTATTACCTTATAACGTATAACGTTATATCCTATTACGTAATGACTTGTAACGCTATATACTATTACCTTATAATGTATAACGTTATATACTATTACGTAATGTCGTATAACGTTATATCCTATTACGTAATAACGTATATCGGTATATAGTATTACGTAATAACGTATAACGTCATATACTACTACCTTATAACGTATAACGTTATATCCTATTACGTACTAACGTATAACGTTATATACCATTACGTAATGACGTATAACGTTATATCCTATTACGTAATAACGTATAACGTTATATACTATTACCTTATAACATATAACGTTATATCGTATTACGTACTAACGTATAACGTTATATACCATTACGTAATAACGTGTAACGTTATATAATATTACCTTATAACGTATAACGTAATATACTATTACGTAATGACGTATAACGTTTTGTCCTATTACGTAATAACGTATACCGTTATATAGTATTACGTAATAACGTATAACGTCATATACTATTACCTTATAACGTATAACGTTATATCCTATTACGTAATAACTTGTAACGCTATATACTATTACCTTATAATGTATAACGTTATATACTATTACGTAATGTC
This sequence comes from Bombus pascuorum, assembly GCF_905332965.1. Taxonomy (NCBI): domain Eukaryota; kingdom Metazoa; phylum Arthropoda; class Insecta; order Hymenoptera; family Apidae; genus Bombus; species Bombus pascuorum. Next base: position 4,205,890 of record NC_083498.1, read on the forward strand.
GTATAACGTTATATCCTATTACGTAATAACGTATATCGGTATATAGTATTACGTAATAACGTATAACGTCATATACTACTACCTTATAACGTATAACGTTATATCCTATTACGTACTAACGTATAACGTTATATACCATTACGTAATGACGTATAACGCTATATACTATTACCTTATAACGTATAACGTTATATACTATTACGTAATGACGTATAACGTTATATCCTATTACGTAATAAAGTGTAACGTTAAATACTATTACCTTATAATGTATAACGTTATATACTATTACGTAATGACGTATAACGTTATATCCTATTACGTAATAACGTATATCGGTATATAGTATTACCTTATGACGTATAACGTTTTGTAGTATTACCCTATAACGTATATCGTTATATACTACTAAGTACTAACGTATAACGTTATATACTATTACCTTATAACGTATAACGTTATATACTATTACGTTATGACGTATAACGTTAGATACTATTACCTTATAACGTGTAACATTATATACTATTACGTAATGACGTATAACGTTATATCCTATTACGTAATAACGTATATCGTTACACAGTATTACCTTATGACGTATAACGTTATGTAGTATTACCCTATAACGTATAACGTTATATACTACTACGTACTAACGTATAACGTTATATCCTATTACGTAGTAACGTGTAACGTTATACACTATTACGTAATGCCGTATAACGTTATATCCTATTACGTAATAACGTATAACGTTATATACTATTACGTAATGACGTATAACGTTATATCCTATTACGTAATAACGTATAGCGTTATATACTATCACCTTATAACGTATAACGTTATATACTATTACGTAATGACGTTTAACGTTATATCCTATTACGTAATAACGTATATCGTTATATAGTATTACCTTATGACGTATAACGTTATGTAGTATTACTCTATAACGTTTAACGTTATATACTACTACGTACTAACGTATAACGTTATATACTATTACGTAATGACGTATAACGTTATATAATATTACGTAATGACGTATAACGTTATATACTATTACGCAATGACGTATAACGTTATATACTATTACGCAATGACGTATAACGTTATATACTATTACGTAATAACGCATACCGTTATAAAGCATTACGTAATAACGTATAACGTTATATACTAATACGTAATAACGTATAACGTTACATACTATTACCTTATAACGTATAACGTATAACGTTATATACTATTACCTTATAACGTATAACGTTATATCCTATTACGTACTAACGTATAACGTTATATACCATTACGTAATAACGTGTAACGTTATATAATATTACCTTATAACGTATAACGTAATATACTATTACGTAATGACGTATAACGTTATATCCTATTACGTACTAACGTATAACGTTATATACTATTACCTTATAACGTATAACGTTATATCCTATTACGTACTAACGTATAACGTTATATACCACTACGTAATAACGTGTAACGTTATATAATATTACCTTATAACGTATAACGTTATATCCTATTACGTAATAACGTATAACGTTATATACTATTACCTTATAACGTATAACGTTATATCCTATTACGTACTAACGTATAACGTTATATACCATTACGTAATAACGTGTAACGTTATATCCTATTACGTAATGACGTATAAAGTTATATCCTATTACATAATAACGTATAACGTTATATACTATTACGTAATGACGTATAACGTTATATACTATTACGTAATGACGTATAACGTTATATCCTATTACGTAATAACGTGTAACGTTATATACTATTACCCTATAACGTATAACGTTATATCCTATTACGTAATAACGCATAACGTTATATAATATTACCTTATAACGTATAACGTTATATAGTATTACGTAATGACGTATAACGTTATATCCTATTACGTAATAATGTATAACGTTATATAGTATTACGTAATAACGTATAACGTCATATACTATTACGTAATGACGTATTACGTTATATACTATTACGTAATGACGTATAACGTTATATACTATTACGTAATGACGTATAACGTTATATACTATTACGTACTGTCGTATAACGTTATATGCTATCACGTACGGTCGTATAACGTTATATACTATTACGTATTAACGCATAACGTTATATACTATTACCTTATAACGTATAACGTTATATAATATTACGTAATGACGTATAACGTTATATCCTATCACGTAATAACGTATATCGTTATATAGTATTACCTTATAACGTATAACGTTATATCCTATTACGTACTAACGTATAACGTTATATCCTATTACGTAATGACGTATAAAGTTATATCCTATTACATAATAACGTATAACGTTATATACTATTACGTAATGACGTATAACGTTATATACTATTACGTAATGACGTATAACGTTATATCCTATTACGTAATAACGTGTAACGTTATATACTATTACCCTATAACGTATAACGTTATATCCTATTACGTAATAACGCATAACGTTATATAATATTACCTTATAACGTATAACGTTATATAGTATTACGTAATGACGTATAACGTTATATCCTATTACGTAATAATGTATAACGTTATATAGTATTACGTAATAACGTATAACGTCATATACTATTACGTAATGACGTATTACGTTATATACTATTACGTAATGACGTATAACGTTATATACTATTACGTAATGACGTATAACGTTATATACTATTACGTACTGTCGTATAACGTTATATGCTATCACGTACGGTCGTATAACGTTATATACTATTACGTATTAACGCATAACGTTATATACTATTACCTTATAACGTATAACGTTATATAATATTACGTAATGACGTATAACGTTATATCCTATCACGTAATAACGTATATCGTTATATAGTATTACCTTATAACGTATAACGTTATATCCTATTACGTACTAACGTATAACGTTATATACCATTACGTAATAACGTGTAACGTTATATAATATTACCTTATAACGTATAACGTTATATACTATTACGTAATGACGTATAACGTTATATCCTACTACGTACTAACGTATAACGTTATATACCATTACGTAATGACGTATAACGTTATATCCTATTACGTACTAACGTATAACGTTATATACCACTACGTAATAACGTGTAACGTTATATAATACTACCTTATAACGTATAACGTTATATCCTATTACGTAATAACGTATAACGTTATATACTGTTACCTTATAACGTATAACGTTATATCCTATTACGTACTAACGTATAACGTTATATACCATTACGTAATAACGTGTAACGTTATATCCTATTACGTAATGACGTATAAAGTTATATCCTATTACGTAATAACGTATAACGTTATATACTATTACGTAATGACGTATAACGTTATATCCTATTACGTAATAACGTATAACGTCATATACTATTACCTTATAACGTATAACGTTATACCCTATTACGTAATAACTTGAAACGCTATATACTATTACCTTATAATGTATAACGTTATATACTATTACGTAATGTCGTATAACGTTATATCCTATTACGTAATAACGTATATCGGTATATAGTATTACGTAATAACGTATAACGTCATATACTACTACCTTATAACGTATAACGTTATATACTATTACGTACTAACGTATAACGTTATATACCATTACGTAATGACGTATAACGTTATATCCTATTACGTACTAACGTATAACGTTATATACTATTACGCAATGACGTATAACGTTATATAATATTACGTAATGACGTATAACGTTATATACTATTACGTAATAACGCATACCGTTATATAGCATTACGTAATAACGTATAACGTTATATACTAATACGTAATAACGTATAACGTTACATACTATTACCTTATAACGTATAACGTATAACGTTATATCCTATTACTTACTAACGTATAACGTTATATACCATTACGTAATAACGTGTAACGTTATATAATATTACCTTATAACGTATAACGTTATATACTATTACGTAATGACGTATAATGTTATATCCTATTACGTACTAACGTATAACGTTATATACCATTACGTAATGACGTATAACGTTATATCCTATTACGTACTAACGCATAACGTTATATACCACTACGTAATAACGTGTAACGTTATATAATATTACCTTATAACGTATAACGTTATATCCTATTACGTAATAACGTATAACGTTATATACTATTACCTTATAACGTATAACGTTATATCCTATTACGTACTAACGTATAACGTTATATACCATTACGTAATAACGTGTAACGTTATATCCTATTACGTAATGACGTATAACGTCATATACTATTGCCTTATAACGTATAACGTTATATCCTATTACGTAATAACTTGTAATGTTATATACTATTACGTAATGACGTATAACGTTATATACTATTACGTAATGACGTATAACGTTATATCCTATTACGTAATAACGTATAACGTCATATACTATTACCTTATAACGTATAACGTTATATCCTATTACGTAATAACTTGTAACGCTATATACTATTACCTTATAATGTATAATGTTATATACTATTACGTAATGTCGTATAACGTTATATCCTATTACGTAATAACGTATATCGGTATATAGTATTACGTAATAACGTATAACGTCATATACTACTACGTAATGACGTATTACGTTATATACTATTACGTAATGACGTATAACGTTATATACTATTACGTAATGACGTATAACGTTATATACTATTACGTACTGTCGTATAACGTTATATGCTATTACGTACTGTCGTATAACGTTATATACTATTACGTAATAACGCATAACGTTATATACTATTACGTAATGACGTATAACGTTATATACTATTACGTAATAACGCATACCGTTATATAGCATTACGTAATAACGTATAACGTTATATACTAATACGTAATAACGTATAACGTTACATACTATTACCTTATAACGTATAACGTATAACGTTATATACTATTACCTTATAACGTATAACGTTATATCCTATTACGTACTAACGTATAACGTTATATACCATTACGTAATGACGTATAACGTTATATCCTATTACGTAATAACGTATAACGTTATATACTATTACGTAATGACGTTTAACGTTATATCCTATTACGTAATAACGTATATCGTTATATAGTATTACCTTATGACGTATAACGTTATGTAGTATTACTCTATAACGTTTAACGTTATATACTACTACGTACTAACGTATAACGTTATATACTATTACGTAATGACGTATAACGTTATATAATATTACGTCATGACGTATAACGTTATATACTATTACGCAATGACGTATAACGTTATATACTATTACGTAATGACGTATAACGTTATATACTATTACGTAATAACGCATACCGTTATATAGCATTACGTAATAACGTATAACGTTATATACTAATACGTAATAACGTATAACGTTACAGACTATTACCTTATAACGTATAACGTATAACATTATATACTATTACGTAATGACGTATAACGTTATATCCTATTACGTACTAACGTATAACGCTATATACCATTACGAAATGACGTATAACGTTATATCCTATTACGTACTAACGTATAACGTTATATACCACTACGTAATAACGTGTAACGTTATATAATATTACCTTATAACGTATAACGTTATATCCTATTACGTAATAACGTATAACGTTATATACTATTACCTTATAACGTATAACGTTATATCCTATTACGTACTAACGTATAACGTTATATACCATTACGTAATAACGTGTAACGTTATATCCTATTACGTAATGACGTATAAAGTTATATCCTATTACGTAATGACGTATAAAGTTATATCCTATTACGTAATAACGTATAACGTTATATACTATTACGTAATGACGTATAACGTTATATACTATTACGTAATGACGTATAACGTTATATCCTATTACGTAATAACGTATAACGTCATATACTATTACCTTATAACGTATAACGTTATATCCTATTACGTAATGACTTGTAACGCTATATACTATTACCTTATAATGTATAACGTTATATACTATTACGTAATGTCGTATAACGTTATATCCTATTACGTAATAACGTATATCGGTATATAGTATTACGTAATAACGTATAACGTCATATACTACTACCTTATAACGTATAACGTTATATCCTATTACGTACTAACGTATAACGTTATATACCATTACGTAATGACGTATAACGTTATATCCTATTACGTAATAACGTATAACGTTATATACTATTACCTTATAACATATAACGTTATATCGTATTACGTACTAACGTATAACGTTATATACCATTATGTAATAACGTGTAACGTTATATCATATTACGTAATGACGTATAACGTTTTGTCCTATTACGTAATAACGTATACCGTTATATAGTATTACGTAATAACGTATAACGTCATATACTATTACCTTATAACGTATAACGTTATATCCTATTACGTAATAACTTGTAACGCTATATACTATTACCTTATAATGTATAACGTTATATACTATTACGTAATGTCGTATAACGTTATATCCTATTACGTACTAACGTATAACGTTATATACCATTACGTAATGACGTATAACGTTATATCCTATTACGTAATAACGTATAACGTTATATACTATTACCTTATAACATATAACGTTATATCGTATTACGTACTAACGTATAACGTTATATACCATTATGTAATAACGTGTAACGTTATATCATATTACGTAATGACGTATAACGTTTTGTCCTATTACGTAATAACGTATACCGTTATATAGTATTACGTAATAACGTATAACGTCATATACTATTACCTTATAACGTATAACGTTATATCCTATTACGTAATAACTTGTAACGCTATATACTATTACCTTATAATGTATAACGTTATATACTATTACGTAATGTCGTATAACGTTATATCCTATTACGTAATAACGTATATCGGTATATAGTATTACGTAATAACGTATAACGTCATATACTACTACCTTATAACGTATAACGTTATATCCTATTACGTACTAACGTATAACGTTATATACCATTACGTAATGACGTATAACGTTATATCATATTACGTAATAACGTATAACGTTATATACTATTACCTTATAACATATAACGTTATATCGTATTACGTACTAACGTATAACGTTATATACCATTATGTAATAACGTGTAACGTTATATCATATTACGTAATGACGTATAACGTTTTGTCCTATTACGTAATAACGTATACCGTTATATAGTATTACGTAATAACGTATAACGTCATATACTATTACCTTATAACGTATAACGTTATATCCTATTACGTAATAACTTGTAACGCTATATACTATTACCTTATAATGTATAACGTTATATACTATTACGTAATGTCGTATAACGTTATATCCTATTACGTAATAACGTATATCGGTATATAGTATTACGTAATAACGTATAACGTCATATACTACTACCTTATAACGTATAACGTTATATCCTATTACGTACTAACGTATAACGTTATATACCATTACGTAATGACGTATAACGCTATATACTATTACCTTATAACGTATAACGTTATATACTATTACGTAATGACGTATAACGTTATATCCCATTACGTAATAAAGTGTAACGTTAAATACTATTACCTTATAATGTATAACGTTATATACTATTACGTAATGACGTATAACGTTATATCCTATTACGTAATAACGTATATCGGTATATAGTATTACCTTATGACGTATAACGTTTTGTAGTATTACCCTATAACGTATATCGTTATATACTACTAAGTACTAACGTATAACGTTATATACTATTACCTTATAACGTATAACGTTATATACTATTACGTTATGACGTATAACGTTAGATACTATTACCTTATAACGTGTAACATTATATACTATTACGTAATGACGTATAACGTTATATCCTATTACGTAATAACGTATATCGTTACACAGTATTACCTTATGACGTATAACGTTATGTAGTATTACCCTATAACGTATAACGTTATATACTACTACGTACTAACGTATAACGTTATATCCTATTACGTAGTAACGTGTAACGTTATACACTATTACGTAATGCCGTATAACGTTATATCCTATTACGTAATAACGTATAACGTTATATACTATTACGTAATGACGTATAACGTTATATCCTATTACGTAATAACGTATAGCGTTATATACTATCACCTTATAACGTATAACGTTATATACTATTACGTAATGACGTTTAACGTTATATCCTATTACGTAATAACGTATATCGTTATATAGTATTACCTTATGACGTATAACGTTATGTAGTATTACTCTATAACGTTTAACGTTATATACTACTACGTACTAACGTATAACGTTATATACTATTACGTAATGACGTATAACGTTATATAATATTACGTAATGACGTATAACGTTATATACTATTACGCAATGACGTATAACGTTATATACTATTACGCAATGACGTATAACGTTATATACTATTACGTAATAACGCATACCGTTATAAAGCATTACGTAATAACGTATAACGTTATATACTAATACGTAATAACGTATAACTTTACATACTATTACCTTATAACGTATAACGTATAACGTTATATACTATTACCTTATAACGTATAACGTTATATCCTATTACGTACTAACGTATAACGTTATATACCATTACGTAATAACGTGTAACGTTATATAATATTACCTTATAACGTATAACGTAATATACTATTACGTAATGACGTATAACGTTATATCCTATTACGTACTAACGTATAACGTTATATACTATTACCTTATAACGTATAACGTTATATCCTATTACGTACTAACGTATAACGTTATATACCACTACGTAATAACGTGTAACGTTATATAATATTACCTTATAACGTATAACGTTATATCCTATTACATAATAACGTATAACGTTATATACTATTACGTAATGACGTATAACGTTATATACCATTATGTAATAACGTGTAACGTTATATCATATTACGTAATGACGTATAACGTTTTATCCTATTACGTAATAACGTATACCGTTATATAGTATTACGTAATAACGTATAACGTCATATACTATTACGTAATGACGTATTACGTTATATACTATTACGTAATGACGTATAACGTTATATACTATTACGTAATGACGTATAAAGTTATATACTATTACGTAATAACGCATACCGTTATATAGTATTACGTAATAACGTATAACGTTATATACTAATACGTAATAACGTATAACGTTACATACTATTACCTTATAACGTATAACGTTATATACTATTACGTAATGACGTATAACGTTATATCCTATTACGTAATAACGTATATCGTTATACACTATTACCTTATGACGTATAACGTTATGTAGTATTACCCTATAACGTTTAACGTTATATACTACTACGTACTAACGAATAACGTTATATACTATTACGTAATGACGTATAACGTTATATAATATTACGTAATGACGTATAACGTTATATACTATTACGCAATGACGTATAACGTTATATACTATTACGTAATGACGTATAAAGTTATATACTATTACGTAATAACGCATACCGTTATATAGTATTACGTAATAACGTATAACGTTATATACTAATACGTAATAACGTATAACGTTACATACTATTACCTTATAACGTATAACGTTATATACTATTACGTAATGACGTATAACGTTATATCCTATTACGTACTAACGTATAACGTTGTATATTATTACGCAATGACGTATAACGTTATATACTATTACGTAATGACGTATAAAGTTATATACTATTACGTAATAACGCATACCGTTATATAGTATTACGTAATAACGTATAACGTTATATACTATTACGTAATGACGTATAACGTTACATACTACTACCTTATAACGTATAACGTTATATACTATTACGTAATGACGTATAACGTTATATCCTATTACGTAATAACGTATATCGTTATACACTATTACCTTATTACGTATAACGTTATATAATATTACGTAAAGGCGTATAACGTTATATCCTATTACGTAATAACGTATATCGGTATATAGTACTACGTAATAACGTATGACGTCATATACTACTACCTTATAACGTATAACGTTATATCCTATTACGTACTAACGTATAACGTTATATACCATTACATAATGACGTATAACGTTATATCCTATTACGTACTAACGTATAACGTTATATACCACTACGTAATAACGTGTAACGTTATATAATATTACCTTATAACGTATAACGTTATATCCTATTACGTAATAACGTATAACGTTATATACTATTACCTTATAACGTATAACGTTATATCCTATTACGTACTAACGTATAACGTTATATACCATTACGTAATAACGTGTAACGTTATATCCTATTACGTAATGACGTATAACGTTATATCCTATTACGTAATAACGTATAACGTTATATACTATTACGTAATGACATATAACGTTATATCATATTTTGTAATAACGTATAACGTTATATACTATTACGTAATGACGTATAACGTTATATCCTATTACGTAATAACGTGTAACGTTATATACTATTACCTTATAATGTATAACGTTATATACTATTACGTAATGACGTATAACGTTATATACTATTACGTAATGACGTATAACGTTATATCCTATTACGTAATAACGTATATCGGTATATACATTACGTAATAACGTATAACGTCATATACTACTACCTTATAACGTATAACGTTATATCCTATTACGTACTAACGTATAACGTTATATACCATTACGTAATGACGTATAACGTTATATCCTATTACGTACTAACGTATAACGTTATATGCCACTACGTAATAACGTGTAACGCTATATACTATTACCTTATAATGTATAACGTTATATACTATTACGTAATAACGTATAACGTTATATACTATTACCTTATAACGTATAACGTTATATCCTATTACGTAATAACGTATAACGTTATATGCTATTACGTAATAACGTGTAACGTTAAATACTATTATCTTATAATGTATAACGTTATATAGTATTACGTAATGACGTATAACGTTATATCCTATTACGTAATAACGTATAACGTTATATACTATTACGTAATGACGTATAACGTTTTATCCTATTATGTAATAACGTATAACGTTATATAGTATTACGTAATGACGTATAACGTTATATCCTATTACGTAATAACGTGTAACGTTAAATACTATTACCTTATAATGTATAACGTTATATACTATTACGTAATGACGTATAACGTTATATACTATCACGTAATAACGTGTAACGTTATATAATATTACCTTATAACGTACAACGTTATATCCTATTACGTAATAACGTATAACGTTATATACTATTACCTTATAACGTATAACGTTATATCCTATTACGTACTAACGTATAACGTTATATACCACTACGTAATAACGTATAACGTTATATACTATTACGTAATGACGTATAACGTTATATCCTATTACGTAATATCGTATAACGTTATGTACTATTACGTAATGACGTATAACGATATATCCTATTACGTAATGACGTATAACGTTATATCCTATTACGTAATAACGTATAACGTTATATACTATTACGTAATGACGTATAACGTTATATCCTATTACGTAATATCGTATAACGTTATATACTTTTACGTAATGACGTATAACGATATATCCTATTACGTAATAACGTGTAACGATATATACTATTACCTTATAACGTATAACCTTATATCCTATTACGTAATAACGCATAACGTTATATAATATTACCTTATAACGTATAACGTTATATAGTATTACGTAATGACGTATAACGTTATATCCTATTACGAAATAAGGTATACCGTTATATAGTATTACGTAATAACGTATAACGTCATATACTATTACGTAATGACGTATTACGTTATATACTATTACGTAATGACGTATAACGTTATATACTATTACGTACTGTCGTATAACGTTATATGCTATTACGTACGGTCGTATAACGTTATATACTATTACGTATTAACGCATAACGTTATATACTATTACCTTATAACGTATAACGTTATATAATATTACGTAATGACGTATAACGTTATATCCTATTACGTAATAATGTATACCGTTATATAGTATTACGTAATAACGTATAACGTTATATCCTATTACGTAATAACGTGTAACGTTATATACTATTACCCTATAACGTATAACGTTATATCCTATTACGTAATAACGCATAACGTTATATAATATTACCTTATAACGTATAACGTTATATAGTATTACCTAATGACGTATAACGTTATATCCTATTACGTAATAATGTATACCGTTATATAGTATTACGTAATGACGTATAACGTTATATCCTATTACGTAATAACGTATATCGTTACATAGTATTACCTTATGACGTATAACGTTATGTAGTAGTACCCTATAACGTATAACGTTATATACTACAACGTACTAACGTATAACGTTATATCCTATTACGTAGTAACGTGTAACGTTATACACTATTACGTAATGCCGTATAACGTTATATCCTATTACGTAATAACGTATAGCGTTATATACTATCACCTTATAACGTATAACGTTATATACTATTACGTAATGACGTTTAACGTTATATCCTATTACGTAATAACGTATAACGTTATATACTATTACGTAATGACGTATAACGTTATATCCTATTACGTAATAACGTGTAACGTTATATACTATTACCCTATAACGTATAACGATATATCCTATTACGTAATAAGGTATACCGTTATATAGTATTACGTAATAACGTATAACGTCATATACTATTACGTAATGACGTATTACGTTATATACTATTACGTAATGACGTATAACGTTATATACTATTACGTAATGACGTATAACGTTATATACTATTACGTACTGTCGTATAACGTTATATGCTATTACGTACGGTCGTATAACGTTATATACTATTACGTATTAACGCATAACGTTATATACTATTACCTTATAAAGTGTAACGTTATATAATATTACGTAATCACGTATAGCGTTATATCCTATTACGTAATAACGTATAACGTTATATACTAATACGTAATAACGTATAACGTTACATACTATTACCTTATAACGTATAACGTAAAACGTTATATACTATTACCTTATAACGTATGACGTTATATCCTATTACGTACTAACGTATAACGTTATATACCATTACGTAATAACGTGTAACGTTATATAATATTACCTTATATCGTATAACGTTATATACTATTACGTAATGACGTATAACGTTATATCCTATTACGTACTAACGTATAACGTTATATACCATTACGTAATGACGTATAACGTTATATCCTATTACGTACTAACGTATAACGTTATATACCACTACGTAATAACGTGTAACGTTATATAATATTACCTTATAACGTATAACGTTATATCCTATTACGTAAAAACGTATAACGTTATATACTATTACCTTATAACGTATAACGTTATATCCTATTACGTACTAACGTATAACATTATATACCATTACGTAATAACGTGTAACGTTATATTCTATTACGTAATGACGTATAAAGTTATATCCTATTACGTAATAACGTATAACGTTATGTACTATAACGTAATGACGTATAACGTTATATACTATTACGTAATGACGTATAACGTTATATCCCATTACGTAATAATGTATAACGTAATATACTATTACCTTATAACGTATAACGTTATATCCTATTACGTAATAACTTGTAACGCTATATACTATTACCTTATAATGTATAACGTTATATACTATTACGTAATGTCGTATAACGTTATATCCTATTACGTAATAACGTATATCGGTATATAGTATTACGTAATAACGTATAACGTCATATACTACTACCTTATAACGTATAACGTTATATCCTATTACGTACTAACGTATAACGTTATATACCATTACGTAATGACGTTTAACGTTATATCCTATTACCTAATAACGTATAACGTTATATACTATTACCTTATAACATATAACGTTATAACGTATTACGTACTAACGTATAACGTTATATACCATTATGTAATAACGTGTAACGTTATATCATATTACGTAATGACGTATAACGTTTTATCCTATTACGTAATAACGTATACCGTTATATAGTATTACGTAATAACGTATAACGTCATATACTATTACGTAATGACGTATTACGTTATATACTATTACGTAATGACGTATAACGTTATATACTATTACGTAATGACGTATAACGTTATATACTATTACGTACTGTCGTATAACGTTATATGGTATTACGTACTGTCGTATAACGTTATATACTATTACGTAATAGCGCATAACGCTATATACTATTACCTTATAACGTATAACGTTATATACTATTACGTAATGACCTATAACGTTATATCCTATCACGTAATAACGTATATCGTTATATAGTATTACCTTATGACGTATAACGTTATGTAGTATTACCCTATAACGTTTAACGTTATATACTACTACGTACTAACGTATAACGTTATATACTATTACGTAATGACGTATAACGTTACATAATATTACGTAATGACGTATAACGTTATATACTATTACGCAATGACGTATAACGTTATATACTATTACGTAATGACGTATAAAGTTATATACTATTACGTAATAACGCATACCGTTATATAGTATTACGTAATAACGTATAACGTTATATACTAATACGTAATAACGTATAACGTTACATACTATTACCTTATAACGTATAACGTTATATACTATTACGTAATGACGTATAACGTTATATCCTATTACGTACTAACGTATATCGTTATACACTATTACCTTATTACGTATAACGTTATATAATATTACGTAATGACGTATAACGTTATATCCTATTACGTAATATCGTATAACGTTATGTACTATTACGCAATGACGTATAACGTTATATACTATTACGTAATGACGTATAAAGTTATATACTATTACGTAATAACGCATACCGTTATATAGTATTACGTAATAACGTATAACGTTATATACTATTACGTAATGACGTATAACGTTATATAATATTACGTAATGACGTATAACGTTATATACTATTACGTAATAACGTATAACGTCTTATACTATTACCTTATAACGTATAACGTTATATCCTATTACGTAATTACGTATAACGCTATATACTATTACCTTATTATGTATAACGTTATATACTATTACGTAATGACGTATAACGTTATATCCTATTACGTAATAACGTATATCGGTATATAGTATTACGTAATAACGTATAACGTCATATACTACTACCTTATAACGTATAACGTTATATCCTATTACGTACTAACGTATAACGTTATATACCATTACGTAATGACGTATAACGTTATATCCTATTACGTACTAACGTATAACGTTATATACCACTACGTAATAACGTGTAACGTTATATAATATTACCTTATAACGTATAACGTTATATCCTATTACGTAATAACGTATAACGTTATATAATAATTACCTTATAACGTATAACGTTATATCCTATTACGTACTAACGTATAACGTTATATACCATTATGT
This sequence comes from Bombus pascuorum, assembly GCF_905332965.1. Lineage (NCBI taxonomy): Eukaryota > Metazoa > Arthropoda > Insecta > Hymenoptera > Apidae > Bombus > Bombus pascuorum. The sequence goes on from NC_083498.1 coordinate 4,221,706, forward strand.
AATAACGTGTAACGCTATATACTAATACCTTATAATGTATAACGTTATATACTATTACGTAATGACGTGTAACGTTATATAATATTACCTTATAACGTATAACGTTATATCCTATTACGTAATAACGTATAACGTTATATGCTATTAGGTAATAACGTGTAACGTTAAATACTATTACCTTATAATGTATAACGTTATATACTATTACGTAATGACGTATAACGTTATATCCTATTACGTAATAACGTATAACGTTATATACTATTACGTAATGACGTATAACGTTTTATCCTATTATGTAATAACGTATAACGTTATATAGTATTACGTAATGACGTATAACGTTATATCCTATTACGTAATAACTGGTAACGTTAAATACTATTACCTTATAACGTATAACGTTATATCCTATTACGTACTAACGTATAACGTTATATACTATTACCTTATAACGTATAACGTTATATCCTATTACGTACTAACGTATAACGTTATATACTATTACCTTATAACGTATAACGTTATATCCTATTACGTACTAACGTATAACGTTATATACCACTACGTAATAACGTATAACGTTATATACTATTACGTAATGACGTATAACGTTATATCCTATTACGTAATATCGTATAACGTTATGTACTATTACGTAATGACGTATAACGATATATCCTATTACGTAATGACGTATAACGTTATATCCTATTACGTAATAACGTATAACGTTATATACTATTACGTAATGACGTATAACGTTATATCCTATTACGTAATATCGTATAACGTTATGTACTTTTACGTAATGACGTATAACGATATATCCTATTACGTAATAAAGTGTAACGATATATACTATTACCTTATAACGTATAACCTTATATCCTATTACGTAATAACGCATAACGTTATATAATATTACCTTATAACGTATAACGTTATATTGCATTACGTAATGACGTATAACGTTATATCCTATTACGTAATAACGTATACCGTTATATAATATTACGTAATAACGTATAACGTCATATACTATTACGTAATGACTTATTACGATATCTACTATTACGTAATGACGTATAACGTTATATCCTATTACGTAATAACGTGTAACGTTATATACTATTACCTTATAATGTATAACGTTATATACTATTACGTAATGACGTATAACGTTATATCCTATTACGTAATAACGTGTAACGTTATATACTATTACCTTATAATGTATAACGTTATATACTATTACGTAATGACGTATAACGTTATATACTATTACGTAATGACGTATAACGTTATATCGTATTACCTAATAACGCATAACGTTATATAATATTACCTTATGACGTATAACGTTATATACTATTACGTTATGACGTATAACGCTATATCCTATTACGTAATAACGTATAACGTTATATACTATTACGTAATGACGTATAACGTTATATCCTAATACGTAATAACGTATAGCGTTATATACTATTACCTTATAACGTATAACGTTATATACTATTACGTAATGACGTATAACGTTATATACTATTACGTAATGACGTATAACGTTATATCCTATTACGTAATAACGCATAACGTTATATAATATTACCTTATGACGTATAACGTTATATACTATTACGTTATGACGTATAACGGTATATCCTATTACGTAATGACCTATAACGTTATATCCTATCACGTAATAACGTATATCGTTATATAGTATTACCTTATGACGTATAACGTTATGTAGTATTACCCTATAACGTTTAACGTTATATACTACTACGTACTAACGTATAACGTTATATACTATTACGTAATGACGTATAACGTTACATAATATTACGTAATGACGTATAACGTTATATACTATTACGCAATGACGTATAACGTTATATACTATTACGTAATGACGTATAAAGTTATATACTATTACGTAATAACGCATACCGTTATATAGTATTACGTAATAACGTATAACGTTATATACTAATACGTAATAACGTATAACGTTACATACTATTACCTTATAACGTATAACGTTATATACTATTACGTAATGACGTATAACGTTATATCCTATTACGTACTAACGTATATCGTTATACACTATTACCTTATTACGTATAACGTTATATAATATTACGTAAAGGCGTATAACGTTATATCCTATTACGTAATAACGTATATCGTTATATAGTATTACCTTATGACGTATAACGTTATGTAGTATTACCCTATAACGTTTAACGTTATATACTACTACGTACTAACGTATAACGTTATATACTATTACGCAATGACGTATAACGTTATATACTATTACGTAATGACGTATAACGTTATATCCTATTACGTACTAACGTATATCGTTATACACTATTACCTTATTACGTATAACGTTATATACTATTACGTAATGACGTATAACGTTATATCCTATTACGTACTAACGTATATCGTTATACACTATTACCTTATTACGTATAACGTTATATAATATTACGTAAAGGCGTATAACGTTATATCCTATTACGTAATAACGTATATCGTTATATAGTATTACCTTATGACGTATAACGTTATGTAGTATTACCCTATAACGTTTAACGTTATATACTACTACGTACTAACGTATAACGTTATATACTATTACGCAATGACGTATAACGTTATATACTATTACGTAATGACGTATAAAGTTATATACTATTATGTAATAACGCATACCGTTATATAGTATTACGTAATAACGTATAACGTTATATACTATTACGTAATGACGTATAACGTTATATAATATTACGTAATGACGTATAACGTTATATACTATTACGTAATAACGTATAACGTCTTATACTATTACCTTATAACGTATAACGTTATATCCTATTACGTAATTACGTATAACGCTATATACTATTACCTTATTATGTATAACGTTATATACTATTACGTAATGACGTATAACGTTATATCCTATTACGTAATAACGTATATCGGTATATAGTATTACGTAATAACGTATAACGTCATATACTACTACCTTATAACGTATAACGTTATATCCTATTACGTACTAACGTATAACGTTATATACCATTACGTAATGACGTATAACGTTATATCCTATTACGTACTAACGTATAACGTTATATACCACTACGTAATAACGTGTAACGTTATATAATATTACCTTATAACGTATAACGTTATATCCTATTACGTAATAACGTATAACGTTATATAATAATTACCTTATAACGTATAACGTTATATCCTATTATGTACTAACGTATAACGTTATATACCATTATGTAATAACGTGTAACGCTATATACTATTACCTTATAATGTATAACGTTATATACTATTACGTAATGACGTGTAACGTTATATAATATTACCTTATAACGTATAACGTTATATCCTATTACGTAATAACGTATAACGTTATATGCTATTAGGTAATAACGTGTAACGTTAAATACTATTACCTTATAATGTATAACGTTATATACTATTACGTAATGACGTATAACGTTATATCCTATTACGTAATAACGTATAACGTTATATACTATTACGTAATGACGTATAACGTTTTATCCGATTATGTAATAACGTATAACGTTATATAGTATTACGTAATGACGTATAACGTTATATCCTATTACGTAATAACTGGTAACGTTAAATACTATTACGTAATAACGCATACCGTTATATAGCATTACGTAATAACGTATAACGTTGTATCCTATTACGTAATAACGTGTAACGTTATATACTATTACCCTATAACGTATAACGTTATATCCTATTACGTAATAACGCATAACGTTATATAATATTACCTTATAACGTATAACGTTATATAGTATTACGTAATGACGTATAACGTTATATCCTATTACGTAATAATGTATACCGTTATATAGTATTACGTAATGACGTATAACGTTATATCCTATTACGTAATAACGTATATCGTTACATAGTATTACCTTATGACGTATAACGTTATGTAGTATTACCCTATAACGTATAACGTTATATACTACTACGTACTAACGTATAACGTTATATCCTATTACGTAGTAACGTGTAACGTTATACACTATTACGTAATGCCGTATAACGTTATATCCTATTACGTAATAACGTATAACGTTATATACTATTACGTAATGACGTATAACGTTATATCCTATTACGTAATAACGTATAGCGTTATATACTATCACCTTATAACGTATAACGTTATATACTATTACGTAATGACGTATAGCGTTATATCCTATTACGTAATAACGTATGCCGTTATATAGTATTTCGTAATAACGTATAACCTCATATACTATTACGTAATGACATATTACGTCATATAATTTTACGTAATGACGTATAACGTTATATACTATTACGTAATGACGTTTAACGTTATATCCTATTACGTAATAACGTATAACGTTATATACTATTACGTAATGACGTATAACGTTATATCCTATTACGTAATAACGTGTAACGTTATATACTATTACCCAATAACGTATAACGTTATATCCTATTACGTAATAACGCATAACGTTATATAATATTACCTTATAACGTATAACGTTATATAGTATTACGTAATGACGTATAACGTTATACCCTATTACGTCATAATGTATACCGTTATATAGTATTACGTAATAACGTATAACGTCATATACTATTACGTAATGACGTATTACGTTATATACTATTACGTAATGACGTATAACGTTATATACTATTACGTAATGACGTATAACGTTATATACTATTACGTACTGTCGTATAACGTTACATGCTATTACGTACGGTCGTATAACGTTATATACTATTACGTATTAACGCATAACGTTATATACTATTACCTTATAACGTATACTGTTATATAATATTACGTAATGACGTATAACGTTATATCCTATCACGTAATAACGTATATCGTTATATAGTATTACCTTATGACGTATAACGTTATGTAGTATTACTCTATAACGTTTAACGTTATATACTACTACGTACTAACGTATAACGTTATATACTATTACGTAATGACGTATAACGTTATATAATATTACGTAATGACGTATAACGTTATATACTATTACGCAATGACGTATAACGTTATATACTATTACGTAATGACGTATAACGTTATATACTATTACGTAATAACGCATACCGTTATATAGCATTACGTAATAACGTATAACGTTATATCCTATTACGTAATGACGTGTAACGTTATATACTATTACCCTATAACGTATAACGTTATATCCTATTACGTAATAACGCTTAACGTTATATAATATTACCTTATAACGTATAACGTTATATAGTATTACGTAATGACGTATAACGTTATATCCTATTACGTAATAATGTATACCGTTATATAGTATTACGTAATGACGTATAACGTTATATCCTATTACGTAATAACGTATATCGTTACATAGTATTACCTTATGACGTAATACGTTATGTAGTATTACCCTATAACGTATAACGTTATATACTTCTACGTACTAACGTATAACGTTATATCCTATTACGTAGTAACGTGTAACGTTATACACTATTACGTAATGCCGTATAACGTTATATCCTATTACGTAATAATGTATAACGTTATATACTATTACGTAATGACGTATAACGTTATATCCTATTACGTAATAACGTATAGCGTTATATACTATCACCTTATAACGTATAACGTTATATACTATTACGTAATGACGTATAGCGTTATATCCTATTACGTAATAACGTATGCCGTTATATAGTATTACGTAATAACGTATAACCTCATATACTATTACGTAATGACATATTACGTCATATACTATTACGTAATGACGTATAACGTTATATACTATTACGTAATGACGTTTAACGTTATATCCGATTACGTAATAACGTATAACGTTATATACTATTACGTAATGACGTATAACGTTATATCCTATTACGTAATAACGTGTAACGTTATATACTATTACCCTATAACGTATAACGTTATATCCTATTACGTAATAACGCATAACGTTATATAATATTACCTTATAACGTATAACGTTATATAGTATTACGTAATGACGTATAACGTTATATCCTATTACGTAATAATGTATACCGTTATATAGTATTACGTAATAACGTATAACGTCATATACTATTACGTAATGACGTATTACGTTATATACTATTACGTAATGACGTATAACGTTATATACTATTACGTAATGACGTATAACGTTATATACTATTACGTACTGTCGTATAACGTTATATGCTATTACGTACGGTCGTATAACGTTATATACTATTACGTATTAACGCATAACGTTATATACTATTACCTTATAACGTATAACGTTATATAATATTACGTAATGACGTATAACGTTATATCCTATCACGTAATAACGTATATCGTTATATAGTATTACCTTATGACGTATAACGTTATGTAGTATTACTCTATAACGTTTAACGTTATATACTACTACGTACTAACGTATAACGTTATATACTATTACGTAATGACGTATAACGTTATATCCTATTACGTACTAACGTATAACGTTATATACCACTACGTAATAACGTGTAACGTTATATAATATTACCTTATAACGTATAACGTTATATCCTATTACGTAATAACGTATAACGTTATATACTATTACCTTATAACGTATAACGTTATATCCTATTACGTACTAACGTATAACGTTATATACCATTACGTAATAACGTGTAACGTTATATCCTATTACGTAATGACGTATAAAGATATATCCTATTACGTAATAACGTATAACGTTATATACTATTACGTAATGACGTATAACGTGATATACTATTACGTAATGACGTATAACGTTATATCCTATTACGTAATAACGTAAACGTCATATACTATTACCTTATAACGTATAACGTTATATCCTATTACGTAATAACTTGTAACGCTATATACTATTACCTTATAATGTATAACGTTATATACTATTACGTAATGTCGTATAACGTTATATCCTATCACGTAATAACGTATATCGTTATATAGTATTACCTTATGACGTATAACGTTATGTAGTATTACTCTATAACGTTTAACGTTATATATGTCACGTACGAAATACCGCAGACAAAATCCGACTAAACAAAGCGATAAGATAACGAAATTCCAAGCGCCTTAGCATAAGTAAGCAACGGATAATATCCGGTCACTCTATACGTTCTCAGAAATATATGACCGAAGCCTTTTCCCACTCTCACTCTATACGTTCTCAGAAATATATGACCGAAGCCTTTTCCCTCTCCCACGAACAAAAGAATTTAAATACTCACCCTAAAATCATCCAAGTCAGTCTTGAATAATCACGCCTAGAGCTCGGAAGTGTATCGCAAATAAATAAAAGTTCCTTTTTTAATTACTTCTCCTTTTTCTTTATTATTTTACGTGACATTTTGGCGATCCTGCCAGGATCCATTCGCTTCAGTGAAAACGAAATTACGATTTCGGCGTACGCGCATCATTGAAGATTGAAGGATCAGCGGACCACTGCGAATCTTTGTTACTACGACGCCCTGCAGCAACTTTCAACGTTCCACTACGGTGAAACTAGACGAGAGAACTACGGTCAGCGCAGAGCAAACCTACGAATAAGATTCGGAATCTGGAACCAACCAGAGAGGAAAATATCCCAGAGACTCCTCAACGGCCATAGCTACTACGGTAAGCCGAAAATCTGGATTCATTTGTACACTACCGTACGAGAAAATCAAGTTTCTCAAGCGTTTCGAGCGTTTCGAGCTCAAATAGCAACAATAGTTCGGACTCAGTAAACTTAAATAGAATCATGTCCGCGCCGAGAAAAGATAAAATCGAAACCGTTAATACTGCCTCTGCAACCGAAGTTATGGACAATTCAACCCGTGCCACACTCGAGCGATTCGAACTTCTTGTGCGACGAATAGAAGAGGCGCAACGAATAGCCGATACCGAAAACAAAAAACGTGCAGCGGAGATAGAACTATTAGGGAAACATATCACTAAATTAAGTTTAGGACGTGACGGTACTACCGAGTTAGGCTCCCTTGTTACGATGGATGAGTCTAATACCAGCAATATTCAGAGAAAGCAACCACCTGTAAAACCTAACGAAGTGGACGATACGGACAGTGAAGAAGAAGCAGTAAGATGTAACAACCCCATGTACGATGCAAAAACCTGCTTAGACTTTATCCCCATACTCAACGGACAAGATGATATAGGAGTAGAAGGGTTCATTAAACGGGTAAGGGAAGCTCGAGCCGAATGTAGAGAAAAACGCGCATTACTACGACTAATTTTGACACAAAGAATTATCGGAGAAGCGGAACGTAGTATCCGTCACTCTGAAATCGAGAACTACGAGGACCTATTTGAAAGCCTCAGAAAATTTGTATCTGTAAGCATTACTTCCAATGGAGCTCGTGATAAGTTGCAACGTACGCGACAAACCGAATCGGTACACAATTATGTGAAGAGGTTTCGACACAACCTCAACGAACTGATATACGCGCTCCAACATGAAATTCGCGATCCAGTACGCCGAGCAGTCGCCATAGATCTTGAAACCGAACGAGCGACCAAAATTTTCGTGCTGAATTTAAAACCCGAAATAGAGATACGCACATCAGCTACAAGGCCAAAGAATCTCCAAGAAGCGCAAGATGCAGCTTTCGAGGCGGAGTTAGTCATAGGGGAGATCGAACGCAACAAAAGATTAGGAAGAACAATATATCAACCAATTGGGAGAGCTAAGGCCCGATTCCAAGGAATACCTAAACCAATGCCAAGAAACTTCCAGCAAGCTGAGCGAACGCCACTTACCCAAAGAACTCAACTGAAGTGCTTCAAATGCAGCCAAATCGGACATGTCTCCAATCAGTGTAAAAATTTTCAAACACCCAGCCAACACCCGAGACCACCAGGAGTCCACAATCTCGAGACACACAACACAGAAACAGAAACTTACGACAAAACAACGGAAGACCAAGGAAAATTCCAAGAGTCAACACCACGACAGGCAAGCTTCTCACAATACGGTTTAACACAAGGACTGGACACGAGACACACCTCATCGACACAGGAGCAGGAATCAACCTATTGAAAAGGGACAAAGTAGACTGTCAAACCTTCAAGACCGACGAACCTCGAATGTTCTCCATGGGACGAGACAGATATACCACTAACGAATTTATTATATCTAAATTGTTTGGCAAGGAACATAAATTTTATATAGTACCGGATGACTTTCCCTTAATAGAAGACGGAATAATAGGTCTACCTTGTTTAGAGAAGTATCAATATGAAATCTCCAACGATAGATTAAAACTTGACAATAATATTTTGTACTTTCAGAAACCGGAAACGATACAACCAGGCGAAAAAAGAGTTCGAACCATCTACCTCGAAGGCAAACCAACGCGAGTATGTTTCTTCAATTCTGGTGAGACAAACCATGAAATTTCTAACGACATTGATAACAGTAAAGAATTAGATCAAATTGCTAGATTTAAAACCGTAGTGAGAACAAATCATATTGAACGCGAACTCCGCGAACCCATAGAGAAAATATTAATGCATTACGTCGACGTATTCAATTTAGAAACAGACCTTTTACCATGTACTAATCTGACAAAACATACAATCACATTAAAACAAGACAAAATCATAAACACCAAATCATACAGACCACCAGAGTGCCACAAACGAGAAATCGAGGAACAAATAACAGACATGCTAAATAAAAACATTATAGAAGAATCAGACTCTCCTTTCAATTCACCAGTATGGGTTGTTCCCAAGAAGTTAGACGCGTCAGGAAAACAGAAATGGAGAATAGTTATTGACTTTAGAAAACTAAACGAACTGACTGACCAAGACGCCTACCCATTACCCGACATAGAAGACATATTAAGCCAACTAGGTGACGCGAAGTTTTTCTCAGCACTCGATCTATCATCCGGTTTTCATCAAATCCCTATGGACGAAGACTCAAAGAAATACACCGCTTTCTCAACACCACAAGGACATTTCCAATTTAACAGAATGCCTTTTGGACTCAAAAACGCACCAGCCACATTCCAAAGAATGATGGATACAGCGCTTCGCGGATTAATTAATAAACATTGCTTTGCATATTTAGACGACATTATTATATTTGGAAGCACTATTCAAAAACATAATGAGAACTTAGCCATAGTATTACAAAGACTAAGAGAATTAGGACTAAAAATCCAACCAGATAAATGTGAATTTCTAAAACCAGAACTCGAATATTTAGGACATATAGTAACGTCAGAAGGAGTAAAACCCAACCCGAAGAAAATAGAAGCAGTCGAGAACTTTAAAATTCCTAGAAACCTTACCGAAGTCAAATCATTCTTAGGACTCGTGGGATACTACCGGAAATTTATACGTAACTTCTCTAAAATAGCCAAACCCCTGACGGACCTAAACAAAAAAGACACCAACTTCCATTGGACGGACAAACAACAAAACAGTTTCGATACACTCAAACGAAAACTTTGTCAAGCACCTGTTCTGTCATACCCAGATTTCTCTAAAACATTCGTATTAACGACAGACGCTAGTAACGAAGGAATAGGAGCCGTACTATCACAAGACGGACACCCGTGCTGCTACATCTCTCGAACACTAAACCCTCCAGAGAAAAATTATACGACTACAGAAAAAGAATTATTAGCTATCGTATGGGCATTGAAACGACTACGACAATACTTGTTAGGAAGAAAATTTGTTATTAGAACAGACCATCAAGCCTTGAAATGGTTGAATAATTGCAAAGACCCGTCATCTAGATTAATGCGATGGAGACTAAAACTAGAGGAGTACGAATACACGATCGAATACGTTAAAGGCAAAGAAAACCCAGTCGCAGATAGCTTATCTAGAATTCACGCGATTCAAAAGGTAGAAATCCCTGAGGGAACAGTAACATTAGATTTCTTACAACATTTTAATACATGGAAAAAGAAGTCAGAAATCCCAAAGCGATTAGAAATAAAACCTAACGACCAATCCTTCTATCAATTAACTAAAACAGAATTAGGAGAGTTCGACGAGGCAATATGGTTACGGAAAATTGACAACATATTACGAAATAACAAGAAAGTAGGTATAGGAGACAATACGTTTACAGAATTAGAAAAAAACCAGATCAAACTCATACTTATATATTTCAATGATACCCGATACCCTGTCATTTTCGCGTGGGACCTAATCCAAGAATTAACCGAGGAAGAGATAGAGAAAATAATTCACGAAAATCATAACGGTACGATAGGACATTTAGGGGTACAAAAGACCTACCAAAGAATAAAGGAGCGATATAAAATTCCATATTTATTGAATAAAGTCGAAGAGTTTATAAAGAAATGTGAAGCTTGTCAAAAGGAGAAATTAACGCGTATTAGACCGAAAGAAGAACCAATAATATCTGACACACCATTACAACCTAACGACAAAATTGCTATGGACATCATAGGACCTATGACCAAAACTAAGAAAGGAAACCAATTTATACTCTCAATACATGACGAACTGACAAAATACTTGATCCTAGTACCACTAAAAACACAACGGACAGAATCCATAATAAATGCACTCTTAGAACACTACATTTACATATTTTCTGCACCCAAGACAATTCTAACAGACCAGGGACAAAACTTCATTAGTGAACTTATGTTAAAATTCGAAGAGGCATTTAAGATTAAACACATTAAAACCACTAGCTTTCACCCTCAGTCAAACGGATCTCTAGAAAGAACACACGCCGTAGTAAAAGATTTAATCCGTACAAGTCTGCATGATAACAATGATAAAGAATGGGATGAGATATTAAACTTCATATGTTTGGGTTATAATACAGCCGTACACGAAGGTACCGGATTCTCACCTTTTAAACTAACGTTCGGTAGAGACGCAAACCTACCATCGGCAATCGCGAAAACTTCGAATTTAACTTACAATGATATGTTCTCACTCTGGCAAAAGCAGTTAAATAAATATTTAGATATCGCGAGAAAAACATTAATAAACAGTAAGAAACGATACCTTCGAGACCAAAAGAGAAAGATAGTTCGAATTCAAACGGTATTTAAAGAAGGAGATTTTGTATTAATCCATAATGATCACAAAAGGGACAAATTGGACACTGAATGGTTAGGACCATACAGAATCCACTCTGTCAAAACCCCTTATTACGAAATCTTAATTGATAACATTATAAAGAAAATACACGGTAATCGTTTAAAACCTTACTTTCCAGGTCGACGCTCCTCTTTATCAGAATAATGTCCGCGCAAATAAGTATTACACCACTAGAACTTAAAGGATTCGTGTTTAAATAATGTCTGACACAGAAGTTTCTACTGTTTCAAATTTCTCTTCTGATCGAAAAAGAGAGAATTAAAAGTTACGCTATTCGTGCTTTCTATGTTGATATTCTTTGTAAATTTATTTTATGACAAATTTTGAGGTTGAGTATCTAATATTAACGCACGTGTACTAACTCCAATTCATTTGCAGCATCGCAAAACTATCGTATATAAAATTGAAAGTTTATAGAAGAGGAAATGAAACATTGGAAATTCACATTACCCGTAATTATAATAGTATTCCGTAAACATAATACAGCGGCATTTTATGAGACGGAAACATAGGTTTTCTACGTTGCTGACAGGATGATAATATGGTACTGATTTTTTTTAATAGAACCTTGCGTTACTTGGCTTTCGATTATACATTTTGTGTTTGTTTCTATAAACTCTTAACAAAATATTTATTTTATAAACTAATAAGGATGTACGTGAAAAATTTCATTTTTATTTGGTGAAAATCTCAAATGCGAAATGTGATGCCAGGACTAACATGCATATGTATTCAAGATAAGAAACAGAAGAAAATAATTCCCTATGATTCAATCTGTTGAAGTGAATTTCTAGAATTTAATGTTACTCTGTAATAAAATTGAGATACTAGAAGGAAAGGATATTTGTATAGCGACACTGCCAATATTATTATAGGATTAGACATTAGCACGCCACGAAAGCCTTCGATAGTCAATCAAAGTACGAGAAACTTCGACGATGCACATAGATTGTAGTATAACTATAGGGTTTCATTATAGGGGATGCTTCGGAGTAGGCACAGTTTGATATGTAATGCTTTTTCAAGCACGTTAGAAAAAAAAAAATAATTGGTAAACTGTGGATATTTATGCAATTTTATGACTAACCTAACACCAATCTAACTAGAAATTAAGATTTATAATAGACGTTGTACTTGAAATATCGTTTTATACTTCTGTATATTATATGCATTCTGCAGATATTTGGATCCTAAATTTATCAAAAAATGCATAAGCACCCACGGTCGAATAATTGGTATGTAAAAATGAGATTGGCGATCTTTTTCTTTTTTTTATCATTCATGTAAAACACACGAATCTAATTGTACACGGCCTAAACAAGATAGGAGTATTCAAATGCGTCAAGAAATGTATACCAAATAATCCATGTATTAATTTATTTTGCTGTCGAAATGAAACCGTGATCAATAGCCACGATGCTACATCCCCACCAAGCGCCCCGGTCGCCACATCCAACGTCTATACCCCAACCGACTCATACCACTTCGAAGAAAGAGAGGGATCAGCTGTGATTTTCGAGCCACGCCGAGTCCAATTCCACAAGAGTCTCCTGAGGAAAACTTGAGGGACCAAGTTCAATCTAAGAAGGGGGGAATGTCACGTACGAAATACCGCAGACAAAATCCGACTAAACAAAGCGATAAGATAACGAAATTCCAAGCGCCTTAGCATAAGTAAGCAACGGATAATATCCGGTCACTCTATACGTTCTCAGAAATATATGACCGAAGCCTTTTCCCACTCTCACTCTATACGTTCTCAGAAATATATGACCGAAGCCTTTTCCCTCTCCCACGAACAAAAGAATTTAAATACTCACCCTAAAATCATCCAAGTCAGTCTTGAATAATCACGCCTAGAGCTCGGAAGTGTATCGCAAATAAATAAAAGTTCCTTTTTTAATTACTTCTCCTTTTTCTTTATTATTTTACGTGACATATACTACTACGTACTAACGTATAACGTTATATACTATTACGTAATGACGTATAACGTTATATCCTATTACGTACTAACGTATAACGTTATATACCACTACGTAATAACGTGTAACGTTATATAATATTACCTTATAACGTATAACGTTATATCCTATTACGTAATAACGTATAACGTTATATACTATTACCTTATAACGTATAACGTTATATCCTATTACGTACTAACGTATAACGTTATATACCATTACGTAATAACGTGTAACGTTATATCCTATTACGTAATGACGTATAAAGATATATCCTATTACGTAATAACGTATAACGTTATATACTATTACGTAATGACGTATAACGTTATATACTATTACGTAATGACGTATAACGTTATATCCTATTACGTAATAACGTAAACGTCATATACTATTACCTTATAACGTATAACGTTATATCCTATTACGTAATAACTTGTAACGCTATATACTATTACCTTATAATGTATAACGTTATATACTATTACGTAATGTCGTATAACGTTATATCCTATTACGTAATAACGTATATCGGTATATAGTATTACGTAATAACGTATAACGTCATATACTACTACCTTATAACGTATAACGTTATATCCTATTACGTACTAACGTATAACGTTATATACCATTACGTAATAAACGTTTAACGTTATATCCTATTACGTAATAACGTATAACGTTATATACTATTACCTTATAACATATAACGTTATATCGTATTACGTACTAACGTATAACGTTATATACCATTACGTAATAACGTATACCGTTATATAGTATTACGTAATAACGTATAACGTCATATACTATTACGTAATGACGTATTACGTTATATACTATTACGTAATAACGCATAACGTTATATACTATTACCTTATAACGTATAACGTTATATACTATTACGTAATGACCTATAACGTTATATCCTATCACGTAATAACGTATATCGTTATATAGTATTACCTTATGACGTATAACGTTATGTAGTATTACCCTATAACGTTTAACGTTATATACTACTACGTACTAACGTATAACGTTATATACTATTACGTAATGACGTATAACGTTATATAATATTACGTAATGACGTATAACGTTATATACTATTACGCAATGACGTATAACGTTATATACTATTACGTAATGACGTATAAAGTTATATACTATTACGTAATAACGCATACCGTTATATAGTATTACGTAATAACGTATAACGTTATATACTAATACGTAATAACGTATAACGTTACATACTATTACCTTATAACGTATAACGTTATATACTAATACGTAATGACGTATAACGTTATATCCTATTACGTAATAACGTATATCGTTATACACTATTACCTTATTACGTATAACGTTATATAATATTACGTAAAGGCGTATAACGTTATATCCTATTACGTAATAACGTATATCGTTATATAGTATTACCTTATGACGTATAACGTTATGTAGTATTACCCTATAACGTTTAACGTTATATACTACTACGTACTAACGTATAACGTTATATACTATTACGCAATGACGTATAACGTTATATACTATTACCTTATAACGTATAACGTCTTATACTATTACCTTATAACGTATAACGTTATATCCTATTACGTAATTACGTATAACGCTATATACTATTACCTTATTATGTATAACGTTATATACTATTACGTAATGACGTATAACGTTATATCCTATTACGTACTAACGTATAACGTTATATACCATTATGTAATAACGTGTAACGCTATATACTATTACCTTATAATGTATAACGTTATATACTATTACGTAATGACGTATAACGTTATATCCTATTACGTAATAACGTATAACGTTATATACTATTACATAATGACGTATAACGTTTTATCCTATTATGTAATAACGTATAACGTTATATAGTATTACGTACTGACGTATAACGTTATATCCTATTACGTAATAACTGGTAACGTTAAATGCTATTACCTTATAATGTATAACGTTATATACTATTACGTAATGACGTATAACGTTATATACTATCACGTAATAACGTGTAACGTTATATAATATTACCTTATAACGTACAACGTTATATCCTATAACGTAATAACGTATAACGTTATATACTATTACCTTATAACGTATAACGTTATATCCTATTACGTACTAACGTATAACGTTATATACTATTACCTTATAACGTATAACGTTATATCCTATTACGTACTAACGTATAACGTTATATACCACTACGTAATAACGTATAACGTTATATACTATTACGTAATGACGTATAACGTTATATCCTATTACGTAATATCGTATAACGTTATGTACTATTACGTAATGACGTATAACGATATATCCTATTACGTAATGACGTATAACGTTATATCCTATTACGTAATAACGTATAACGTTATATACTATTACGTAATGACGTATAACGTTATATCCTATTACGTAATATCGTATAACGTTATGTACTTTTACGTAATGACGTATAACGATATATCCTATTACGTAATAAAGTGTAACGATATATACTATTACCTTATAACGTATAACCTTATATCCTATTACGTAATAACGCATAACGTTATATAATATTACCTTATAACGTATAACGTTATATAGCATTACGTAATGATGTATAACGTTATATCCTATTACGTAATAACGTATACCGTTATATAATATTACGTAATAACGTATAACGTCATATACTATTACGTAATGACTTATTACGATATCTACTATTACGTAATGACGTATAACGTTACATCCTATTACGTAATAACGTGTAACGTCATATACTATTACCTTATAATGTATAACGTTATATACTATTACGTAATGACGTATAACGTTATATCCTATTACGTAATAACGTGTAACGTTATATACTATTACCTTATAATGTATAACGTTATATACTATTACGTAATGACGTATAGCGTTATATACTATTACGTAATGACGTATAACGTTATATCGTATTACCTAATAACGCATAACGTTATATAATATTACCTTATGACGTATAACGTTATATACTATTACGTTATGACGTATAACGGTATATCCTATTACGTAATAACGTATAACGTTATATACTATTACGTAATGACGTATAACGTTATATCCTATTACGTAATAACGTATAGCGTTATATACTATTACCTTATAACGTATAACGTTATATACTATTACGTAATGACGTATAACGTTATATACTATTACGTAATGACGTATAACGTTATATCCTATTACGTAATAACGCATAACGTTATATAATATTACCTTATGACGTATAACGTTATATACTATTACGTTATGACGTATAACGGTATATCCTATTACGTAATAACGTATAACGTTATATACTATTACGTAATGACGTATAACGTTATATACTATTACGTAATAACGTATAGCGTTATATACTATTACCTTATAACGTATAACGTTATATACTATTACGTAATGACGTATAACGTTATATTCTATTACGTAATAACGTATACCGTTATATAGCATTACGTAATAACGTATAACGTCATGTACTATTACGTAATGACATATTACGTCATATACTATTACGTAATGACGTATAACGTTATATGCCATTACGTAATAACGTATAACGTTATATACTATTACGTAAGAACGCAAAACGTTAGATACCATTACCTTATAACGTGTAACATTATATACTATTACGTAATGACGTATAACGTTATATCCTATTACGTAATAACGTATATCGTTACATAGTATTACCTTATGACGTATAACGCTATGTAGTATTACCCTATAACGTATAACGTTGTATACTACTACGTACTAACGTATAACGTTTAATCCTATTACGTAGAAACGTGTAACGTTATATCCTATTACGTATTAACGCATAACGTTATATAATATTACCTTATTACGTATAACGTTATATACTATTACGTAATGACGTATAACGTTATATCCTATTACGTAATGACGTATAACGTTATATAATATTACGTAATGACGTATAACGTTACATACTATTACGTAATGACGTATAACGTTATATAGTATTACGTAATGACGTATAACGTTATATCCTATTACGTAATAACGTATAACGTTATGTACTATTACCTTATAACGTATAACGTTATATCCTATTACGTACTAACGTATAACGTTATATACCATTATGTAATAACGTGTAACGCTATATACTATTACCTTATAATGTATAACGTTATATACTATTACGTAATGACGTGTAACGTTATATAATATTACCTTATAACGTATAACGTTATATCCTATTACGTAATAACGTATAACGTTATATGCTATTAGGTAATAACGTGTAACGTTAAATACTATTACCTTATAATGTATAACGTTATATACTATTACGTAATGACGTATAACGTTATATACCATTACGTAATGACGTGTAACGTTATATCCTATTACGTACTAACGTATAACGTTATATACCACTACGTAATAACGTGTAACGTTATATAATATTACCTTATAACGTATAAAGTTATATCCTATTCCGTAATAACGTATAACGTTATATACTATTACCTTATAACGTATAACGTTATATCCTATTACGTACTAACGTATAACGTTATATACCATTATGTAATAACGTTTAACGCTATATACTATTACCTTATAATGTATAACGTTATATACTATTACGTAATGACGTGTAATGTTATATAATATTACCTTATAACGTATAACGTTATATAATATTACCTTATAACGTATAACGTTATATCCTATTACGTAATAACGTATAACGTTATATGCTATTAGGTAATAACGTGTAACGTTAAATACTATTACCTTATAATGTATAACGGTATATACTATTACGTAATGACGTATAACGTTATATCCTATTACGTAATAACGTATAACGTTATATACTATTACGTAATGACGTATAACGTTTTATCCTATTATGTAATAACGTATAACATTATATAGTATTACGTAATGACGTATAACGTTATATCCTATTACGTAATAACGCGTAACGTTAAATACTATTACCTTATAATGTATAACGTTATATACTATTACGTAATGACGTATAACGTTATATACTATCACGTAATAACGTGTAACGTTATATAATATTACCTTATAACGTACAGCGTTATATCCTATAACGTAATAACGTATAACGTTATATACTATTACCTTATAACGTATAACGTTATATCCTATTACGTACTAACGTATAACGTTATAAACTATTACCTTATAACGTATAACGTTATATCCTATTACGTACTAACGTATAACGTTATATACCACTACGTAATAACGTATAACGTTATATACTATTACGTAATGGCGTATAACGTTATATCCTATTACGTAATATCGTATAACGTTATGTACTATTACGTAATGACGTATAACGATATATCCTATTACGTAATGACGTATAACGTTATATCCTATTACGTAATAACGTATAACGTTATATACTATTACGTAATGACGTATAACGTTATATCCTATTACGTAATATCGTATAACGTTATGTACTTTTACGTAATGACGTATAACGATATATCCTATTACGTAATAAAGTGTAACGATATATACTATTACCTTATAACGTATAACCTTATATCCTATTACGTAATAACGCATAACGTTATATAATATTACCTTATAACGTATAACGTTATATAGCATTACGTAATGACGTATAGCGTTATAACCTATTACGTAATAACGTATACCGTTATATAATATTACGTAATAACGTATAACGTCATATATTATTACGTAATGACTTATTACGTTATATACTATTACGTAATGACGTATAACGTTATATCCTATTACGTAATAACGTGTAACGTTATATACTATTATCTTATAATGTATAACGTTATATACTATTACGTAATGACGTATAACGTTATATCCTATTACGTAATAACGTGTAACGTTATATACTATTACCTTATAATGTATAACGTTATATACTATTACGTAATGACGTATAACGTTATATACTATTACGTAATGACGTATAACGTTATATCCTATTACGTAATAACGCATAACGTTATATAATATTACCTTATGACGTATAACGTTATATACTATTACGTAATGACGTATAACGTTATATACTATTACCTTATAATGTATAACGTTATATCCTATTACGTAATGACGTATAACGTTATATCCTATTACGTAATAACGTATAGCGTTATATACTATTACCTTATAACGTATAACGTTATATACTATTACGTAATGACGTATAACGTTATATAGCATTACGTAATATCGTATAACGTTATGTACTATTACGTAATGACGTATAACGATATATCCTATTACGTAATGACGTATAACGTTATATCCTATTACGTAATAACGCATAACGTTATATAATATTACCTTATGACGTATAACGTTATATACTATTACGTTATGACGTATAGCGTTATATACTATTACCTTATAACGTATAACGTTATATACTATTACGTAATGACGTATAACGTTATATTCTATTACGTAATAACGTATACCGTTATATAGCATTACGTAATAACGTATAACGTCATGTACTATTACGTAATGACATATTACGTCATATACTATTACGTAATGACGTATAACGTTATATCCCATTACGTAATGACGTATAACGTTATATCCTATTACGTAATAACGTATAGCGTTATATACTATTACCTTATAACGTATAACGTTATATACTATTACGTAATGACGTGTAACATTATATACTATTACCTTATAACGTATAACGTTATATCCTATTACGTACTAACGTATAACGTTATAAACTATTACCTTATAACGTATAACGTTATATCCTATTACGTACTAACGTATAACGTTATATACCACTACGTAATAACGTATAACGTTATATACTATTACGTAATAACGTATAACGTTATATACTATTACGTAATGACGTATAACGTTATATTCTATTACGTAATAACGTATACCGTTATATAGCATTACGTAATATCGTATAACGTTATGTACTATTACGTAATGACGTATAACGATATATCCTATTACGCAATGACGTATAACGTTATATCCTATTACGTAATAACGTATAACGTTATATACTATTACGTAATGACGTATAACGTTATATCCTATTACGTAATATCGTATAACGTTATGTACTTTTACGTAATGACGTATAACGATATATCCTATTACGTAATAAAGTGTAACGATATATACTATTACCTTATAACGTATAACCTTATATCCTATTACGTAATAACGCATAACGTTATATAATATTACCTTATAACGTATAACGTTATATAGCATTACGTAATGACGTATAGCGTTATAACCTATTACGTAATAACGTATACCGTTATATAATATTACGTAATAACGTATAACGTCATATATTATTACGTAATGACTTAATACGTTATATCCTATTACGTAATAACGTATAACGTTATGTACTATTACCTTATAACGTATAACGTTATATCCTACTACGTACTAACGTATAACGTTATATACCATTACTTAATAACGTGTAACGCTATATACTATTACCTTATAATGTATAACGTTATATACTATTACGTAATGACGTATAACGTTATATACTATTACGTAATGACGTATAACGTTTTATCCTATTATGTAATAACGTATAACGTTATATAGTATTACGTAATGACGTATAACGATATATCCTATTACGTAATAAAGTGTAACGATATAATACTATTACCTTATAACGTATAACCTTATATCCTATTACGTAATAACGCATAACGTTATATAATATTACCTTATAACGTATAACGTTATATAGCATTACGTAATGACGTATAGCGTTATAACCTATTACGTAATAACGTATACCGTTATATAATATTACGTAATAACGTATAACGTCATATATTATTACGTAATGACTTATTACGTTATATACTATTACGTAATGACGTATAACGTTATATCCTATTACGTAATAACGTGTAACGTTATATACTATTACCTTATAATGTATAACGTTATATACTATTACGTAATGACGTATAACGTTATATCCTATTACGTAATAACGTGTAACGTTATATACTATTACCTTATAATGTATAACGTTATATACTATTACGTAATGACGTATAACGTTATATACTATTACGTAATGACGTATAACGTTATATCCTATTACGTAATAACGCATAACGTTATATAATATTACCTTATGACGTATAACGTTATATACTATTACGTAATGACGTATAACGTTATATACTATTACCTTATAATGTATAACGTTATATCCTATTACGTAATGACGTATAACGTTATATAATATTACGTAATGCCGTATGACGTTACATACTATTACGTAATGACGTATAACGTTATATAGTATTACGTAATGACGCATAACGTTATATCCTATTACGTAATAACGTATAACGTTATGTACTATTACCTTATAACGTATAACGTTATATCCTACTACGTACTAACGTATAACGTTATATACCATTATGTAATAACGTGTAACGCTATATACTATTACCTTATAATGTATAACGTTATATACTATTACGTAATGACGTATAACGTTATATACTATTACGTAATGACGTATAACGTTTTATCCTATTATGTAATAACGTATAACGTTATATAGTATTACGTAATGACGTATAACGTTATATTCTATTACGTAATAACGTATACCGTTATATAGCATTACGTAATATCGTATAACGTTATGTACTATTACGTAATGACGTATAACGATATATCCTATTACGTAATGACGTATAACGTTATATCCTATTACGTAATAACGTATAACGTTATATACTATTACGTAATGACGTATAACGTTATATCCTATTACGTAATAACGTATAGCGTTATATACTATTACCTTATAACGTATAACGTTATATACTATTACGTAATGACGTATAACGTTATATCCTATTACGTAATAACGTATAGCGTTATATACTATTACCTTATAACGTATAACGTTATATACTATTACGTAATGACGTATAACGTTATATAGCATTACGTAATATCGTATAACGTTATGTACTATTACGTAATGACGTATAACGATATATCCTATTACGTAATGACGTATAACGTTATATCCTATTACGTAATAACGCATAACGTTATATAATATTACCTTATGACGTATAACGTTATATACTATTACGTTATGACGTATAACGGTATATCCTATTACGTAATAACGTATAACGTTATATACTATTACGTAATGACGTATAACGTTATATCCTATTACGTAATAACGTATAGCGTTATATACTATTACCTTATAACGTATAACGTTATATACTATTACGTAATGACGTATAACGTTATATTCTATTACGTAATAACGTATACCGTTATATAGCATTACGTAATAACGTATAACGTCATGTACTATTACGTAATGACATATTACGTCATATACTATTACGTAATGACGTATAACGTTATATGCCATTACGTAATAACGTATAACGTTATATACTATTACGTAAGAACGCAAAACGTTAGATACCATTACCTTATAACGTGTAACATTATATACTATTACGTAATGACGTATAACGTTATATCCTATTACGTAATAACGTATATCGTTACATAGTATTACCTTATGACGTATAACGCTATGTAGTATTACCCTATAACGTATAACGTTGTATACTACTACGTACTAACGTATAACGTTTAATCCTATTACGTAGAAACGTGTAACGTTATATCCTATTACGTAATAACGCATAACGTTATATAATATTACCTTATTACGTATAACGTTATATACTATTACGTAATGACGTATAACGTTATATCCTATTACGTAATGACGTATAACGTTATATAATATTACGTAATGACGTATAACGTTACATACTATTACGTAATGACGTATAACGTTATATAGTATTACGTAATGACGTATAACGTTATATCCTATTACGTAATAACGTATAACGTTATGTACTATTACCTTATAACGTATAACGTTATATCCTATTACGTACTAACGTATAACGTTATATACCATTATGTAATAACGTGTAACGCTATATACTATTACCTTATAATGTATAACGTTATATACTATTACGTAATGACGTGTAACGTTATATAATATTACCTTATAACGTATAACGTTATATCCTATTACGTAATAACGTATAACGTTATATGCTATTAGGTAATAACGTGTAACGTTAAATACTATTACCTTATAATGTATAACGTTATATACTATTACGTAATGACGTATAACGTTATATACCATTACGTAATGACGTGTAACGTTATATCCTATTACGTACTAACGTATAACGTTATATACCACTACGTAATAACGTGTAACGTTATATAATATTACCTTATAACGTATAAAGTTATATCCTATTCCGTAATAACGTATAACGTTATATACTATTACCTTATAACGTATAACGTTATATCCTATTACGTACTAACGTATAACGTTATATACCATTATGTAATAACGTTTAACGCTATATACTATTACCTTATAATGTATAACGTTATATACTATTACGTAATGACGTGTAATGTTATATAATATTACCTTATAACGTATAACCTTATATAATATTACCTTATAACGTATAACGTTATATCCTATTACGTAATAACGTATAACGTTATATGCTATTAGGTAATAACGTGTAACGTTAAATACTATTACCTTATAATGTATAACGTTATATACTATTACGTAATGACGTATAACGTTATATCCTATTACGTAATAACGTATAACGTTATATACTATTACGTAATGACGTATAACGTTTTATCCTATTATGTAATAACGTATAACGTTATATAGTATTACGTAATGACGTATAACGTTATATCCTATTACGTAATAACGCGTAACGTTAAATACTATTACCTTATAATGTATAACGTTATATACTATTACGTAATGACGTATAACGTTATATACTATCACGTAATAACGTGTAACGTTATATAATATTACCTTATAACGTACAACGTTATATCCTATAACGTAATAACGTATAACGTTATATACTATTACCTTATAACGTATAACGTTATATCCTATTACGTACTAACGTATAACGTTATAAACTATTACCTTATAACGTATAACGTTATATCCTATTACGTACTAACGTATAACGTTATATACCACTACGTAATAACGTATAACGTTATATACTATTACGTAATGGCGTATAACGTTATATCCTATTACGTAATATCGTATAACGTTATGTACTATTACGTAATGACGTATAACGATATATCCTATTACGTAATGACGTATAACGTTATATCCTATTACGTAATAACGTATAACGTTATATACTATTACGTAATGACGTATAACGTTATATCCTATTACGTGATATCGTATAACGTTATGTACTTTTACGTAATGACGTATAACGATATATCCTATTACGTAATAAAGTGTAACGATATATACTATTACCTTATAACGTATAACCTTATATCCTATTACGTAATAACGCATAACGTTATATAATATTACCTTATAACGTATAACGTTATATAGCATTACGTAATGACGTATAGCGTTATAACCTATTACGTAATAACGTATACCGTTATATAATATTACGTAATAACGTATAACGTCATATATTATTACGTAATGACTTATTACGTTATATACTATTACGTAATGACGTATAACGTTATATCCTATTACGTAATAACGTGTAACGTTATATACTATTACCTTATAATGTATAACGTTATATACTATTACGTAATGACGTATAACGTTATATCCTATTACGTAATAACGTGTAACGTTATATACTATTACCTTATAATGTATAACGTTATATACTATTACGTAATGACGTATAACGTTATATACTATTACGTAATGACGTATAACGTTATATCCTATTACGTAATAACGCATAACGTTATATAATATTACCTTATGACGTATAACGTTATATACTATTACGTAATGACGTATAACGTTATATACTATTACCTTATAATGTATAACGTTATATCCTATTACGTAATGACGTATAACGTTATATAATATTACGTAATGACGTATAACGTTACATACTATTACGTAATGACGTATAACGTTATATAGTATTACGTAATGACGCATAACGTTATATCCTATTACGTAATAACGTATAACGTTATGTACTATTACCTTATAACGTATAACGTTATATCCTACTACGTACTAACGTATAACGTTATATACCATTATGTAATAACGTGTAACGCTATATACTATTACCTTATAATGTATAACGTTATATACTATTACGTAATGACGTATAACGTTATATACTATTACGTAATGACGTATAACGTTTTATCCTATTATGTAATAACGTATAACGTTATATAGTATTACGTAATGACGTATAACGTTATATTCTATTACGTAATAACGTATACCGTTATATAGCATTACGTAATATCGTATAACGTTATGTACTATTACGTAATGACGTATAACGATATATCCTATTACGCAATGACGTATAACGTTATATCCTATTACGTAATAACGTATAACGTTATATACTATTACGTAATGACGTATAACGTTATATCCTATTACGTAATATCGTATAACGTTATGTACTTTTACGTAATGACGTATAACGATATATCCTATTACGTAATAAAGTGTAACGATATATACTATTACCTTATAACGTATAACCTTATATCCTATTACGTAATAACGCATAACGTTATATAATATTACCTTATAACGTATAACGTTATATAGCATTACGTAATGACGTATAGCGTTATAACCTATTACGTAATAACGTATACCGTTATATAATATTACGTAATAACGTATAACGTCATATATTATTACGTAATGACTTAATACGTTATATCCTATTACGTAATAACGTATAACGTTATGTACTATTACCTTATAACGTATAACGTTATATCCTACTACGTACTAACGTATAACGTTATATACCATTACTTAATAACGTGTAACGCTATATACTATTACCTTATAATGTATAACGTTATATACTATTACGTAATGACGTATAACGTTATATACTATTACGTAATGACGTATAACGTTTTATCCTATTATGTAATAACGTATAACGTTATATAGTATTACGTAATGACGTATAACGATATATCCTATTACGTAATAAAGTGTAACGATATAATACTATTACCTTATAACGTATAACCTTATATCCTATTACGTAATAACGCATAACGTTATATAATATTACCTTATAACGTATAACGTTATATAGCATTACGTAATGACGTATAGCGTTATAACCTATTACGTAATAACGTATACCGTTATATAATATTACGTAATAACGTATAACGTCATATATTATTACGTAATGACTTATTACGTTATATACTATTACGTAATGACGTATAACGTTATATCCTATTACGTAATAACGTGTAACGTTATATACTATTACCTTATAATGTATAACGTTATATACTATTACGTAATGACGTATAACGTTATATCCTATTACGTAATAACGTGTAACGTTATATACTATTACCTTATAATGTATAACGTTATATACTATTACGTAATGACGTATAACGTTATATACTATTACGTAATGACGTATAACGTTATATCCTATTACGTAATAACGCATAACGTTATATAATATTACCTTATGACGTATAACGTTATATACTATTACGTAATGACGTATAACGTTATATACTATTACCTTATAATGTATAACGTTATATCCTATTACGTAATGACGTATAACGTTATATAATATTACGTAATGACGTATGACGTTACATACTATTACGTAATGACGTATAACGTTATATAGTATTACGTAATGACGCATAACGTTATATCCTATTACGTAATAACGTATAACGTTATGTACTATTACCTTATAACGTATAACGTTATATCCTACTACGTACTAACGTATAACGTTATATACCATTATGTAATAACGTGTAACGCTATATACTATTACCTTATAATGTATAACGTTATATACTATTACGTAATGACGTATAACGTTATATACTAGTACGTAATGACGTATAACGTTTTATCCTATTATGTAATAACGTATAACGTTATATAGTATTACGTAATGACGTATAACGTTATATTCTATTACGTAATAACGTATACCGTTATATAGCATTACGTAATATCGTATAACGTTATGTACTATTACGTAATGACGTATAACGATATATCCTATTACGTAATGACGTATAACGTTATATCCTATTACGTAATAACGTATAACGTTATATACTATTACGTAATGACGTATAACGTTATATCCTATTACGTAATATCGTATAACGTTATGTACTTTTACGTAATGACGTATAACGATATATCCTATTACGTAATAAAGTGTAACGATATATACTATTACCTTATAACGTATAACCTTATATCCTATTACGTAATAACGCATAACGTTATATAATATTACCTTATAACGTATAACGTTATATAGCATTACGTAATGACGTATAGCGTTATAACCTATTACGTAATAACGTATACCGTTATATAATATTACGTAATAACGTATAACGTCATATATTATTACGTAATGACTTATTACGTTATATACTATTACGTAATGACGTATAACGTTATATCCTATTACGTAATAACGTGTAACGTTATATACTATTACCTTATAATGTATAACGTTATATACTATTACGTAATGACGTATAACGTTATATCCTATTACGTAATAACGTGTAACGTTATATACTATTACCTTATAATGTATAACGTTATATACTATTACGTAATGACGTATAACGTTATATAATATTACCTTATGACGTATAACGTTATATACTATTACGTAATGACGTATAACGTTATATACTATTACCTTATAATGTATAACGTTATATCCTATTACGTAATGACGTATAACGTTATATAATATTACGTAATGACGTATGACGTTACATACTATTACGTAATGACGTATAACGTTATATAGTATTACGTAATGACGCATAACGTTATATCCTATTACGTAATAACGTATAACGTTATGTACTATTACCTTATAACGTATAACGTTATATCCTACTACGTACTAACGTATAACGTTATATACCATTACTTAATAACGTGTAACGCTATATACTATTACCTTATAATGTATAACGTTATATACTATTACGTAATGACGTATAACGTTATATACTATTACGTAATGACGTATAACGTTTTATCCTATTATGTAATAACGTATAACGTTATATAGTATTACGTAATGACGTATAACGTTATATCCTACTACGTACTAACGTATAACGTTATATACCATTACTTAATAACGTGTAACGCTATATACTATTACCTTATAATGTATAACGTTATATACTATTACGTAATGACGTATAACGTTATATACTATTACGTAATGACGTATAACGTTTTATCCTATTACGTAATAACGTATAACGTTATGTACTATTACGTAATGACGTATAACGATATATCCTATTACGTACTAACGTATAACGTTATATACCATTACTTAATAACGTGTAACGCTATATACTATTACCTTATAATGTATAACGTTATATACTATTACGTAATGACGTATAACGTTATATACTATTACGTAATGACGTATAACGTTTTATCCTATTACGTAATAACGTATAACGTTATGTACTATTACGTAATGACGTATAACGATATATCCTATTACGTAATAACGTGTAACGTTATATACTATTACCTCATAACGTATTAACGCATAACGTTATATAGTATTACGTAATGACGTATAACGTTATATCCTATTACGTAATAACGTATACCGTTATATAGTATTACGTGATAACGTATAACGTCATATACTATTACGTAATGACGTATTACGTTATATACTATTACGTAATGACGTATAACGTTATATACTATTACGTAATGACGTATAACGTTATATACTATTACGTACTGTCGTATAACGTTATATGCTATTACGTACTGTCGTATAACGTTATATACTATTACGTAATAACGCATAACGTTATATACTATTACCTTATAACGTATAACGTTATATACTATTACGTAATGACGTATAACGTTATATCCTATCACGTAATAACGTATATCGTTATATAGTATTACCTTATGACGTATAACGTTATGTAGTATTACCCTATAACGTATAACGTTATATACTACTACGTAGTAACGTATAACGTTATATACTATTACCGCATAACGTATAACGTTATATAATATTACGTAATGACGTATAACGTTATATAATATTACGTAATGACGTATAACGTTATATGCCATTACGTAATAACGTATAACGTTATATCCTATTACGTAATAACGCATAACGTTATATAATATTACCTTATAACGTATAACGTTATATACTATTACGTAATGACGTATAACGTTATATCCTATTACGTAATAACGTATAACGTTATATACTATTACGTAATGACGTATAACGTTATATCATATTACGTAATAACGTATAACGTTATGTACTATTACGTAATGACGTATAACGATATATCCTATTACGTAATAACGTGTAACGTTATATACTATTACCTCATAACGTATTAACGCATAACGTTATATAGTATTACGTAATGACGTATAACGTTATATCCTATTACGTAATAACGTATACCGTTATATAGTATTACGTGATAACGTATAACGTCATATACTATTACGTAATGACGTATTACGTTATATACTATTACGTAATGACGTATAACGTTATATACTATTACGTAATGACGTATAACGTTATATACTATTACGTACTGTCGTATAACGTTATATGCTATTACGTACTTCCGTATAACGTTATATACTATTACGTAATAACGCATAACGTTATATACTATTACCTTATAACGTATAACGTTATATACTATTACGTAATGACGTATAACGTTATATCCTATCACGTAATAACGTATATCGTTATATAGTATTACCTTATGACGTATAACGTTATGTAGTATTACCCTATAACGTATAACGTTATATACTACTACGTAGTAACGTATAACGTTATATACTATTACCGCATAACGTATAACGTTATATACTATTACGTAATGACGTATAACGTTATATACTATTACGTAATGACGTATAACGTTTTATCCTATTATGTAATAACGTATAACGTTATATAGTATTACGTAATGACGTATAACGTTATATTCTATTACGTAATAACGTATACCGTTATATAGCATTACGTAATATCGTATAACGTTATGTACTATTACGTAATGACGTATAACGATATATCCTATTACGCAATGACGTATAACGTTATATCCTATTACGTAATAACGTATAACGTTATATACTATTACGTAATGACGTATAACGTTATATCCTATTACGTAATATCGTATAACGTTATGTACTTTTACGTAATGACGTATAACGATATATCCTATTACGTAATAAAGTGTAACGATATATACTATTACCTTATAACGTATAACCTTATATCCTATTACGTAATAACGCATAACGTTATATAATATTACCTTATAACGTATAACGTTATATAGCATTACGTAATGACGTATAGCGTTATAACCTATTACGTAATAACGTATACCGTTATATAATATTACGTAATAACGTATAACGTCATATATTATTACGTAATGACTTAATACGTTATATCCTATTACGTAATAACGTATAACGTTATGTACTATTACCTTATAACGTATAACGTTATATCCTACTACGTACTAACGTATAACGTTATATACCATTACTTAATAACGTGTAACGCTATATACTATTACCTTATAATGTATAACGTTATATACTATTACGTAATGACGTATAACGTTATATACTATTACGTAATGACGTATAACGTTTTATCCTATTATGTAATAACGTATAACGTTATATAGTATTACGTAATGACGTATAACGATATATCCTATTACGTAATAAAGTGTAACGATATAATACTATTACCTTATAACGTATAACCTTATATCCTATTACGTAATAACGCATAACGTTATATAATATTACCTTATAACGCATAACGTTATATAGCATTACGTAATGACGTATAGCGTTATAACCTATTACGTAATAACGTATACCGTTATATAATATTACGTAATAACGTATAACGTCATATATTATTACGTAATGACTTATTACGTTATATACTATTACGTAATGACGTATAACGTTATATCCTATTACGTAATAACGTGTAACGTTATATACTATTACCTTATAATGTATAACGTTATATACTATTACGTAATGACGTATAACGTTATATCCTATTACGTAATAACGTGTAACGTTATATACTATTACCTTATAATGTATAACGTTATATACTATTACGTAATGACGTATAACGTTATATACTATTACGTAATGACGTATAACGTTATATCCTATTACGTAATAACGCATAACGTTATATAATATTACCTTATGACGTATAACGTTATATACTATTACGTAATGACGTATAACGTTATATACTATTACCTTATAATGTATAACGTTATATCCTATTACGTAATGACGTATAACGTTATATAATATTACGTAATGACGTATGACGTTACATACTATTACGTAATGACGTATAACGTTATATAGTATTACGTAATGACGCATAACGTTATATCCTATTACGAAATAACGTATAACGTTATGTACTATTACCTTATAACGTATAACGTTATATCCTACTACGTACTAACGTATAACGTTATATACCATTATGTAATAACGTGTAACGCTATATACTATTACCTTATAATGTATAACGTTATATACTATTACGTAATGACGTATAACGTTATATACTAGTACGTAATGACGTATAACGTTTTATCCTATTATGTAATAACGTATAACGTTATATAGTATTACGTAATGACGTATAACGTTATATTCTATTACGTAATAACGTATACCGTTATATAGCATTACGTAATATCGTATAACGTTATGTACTATTACGTAATGACGTATAACGATATATCCTATTACGTAATGACGTATAACGTTATATCCTATTACGTAATAACGTATAACGTTATATACTATTACGTAATGACGTATAACGTTATATCCTATTACGTAATATCGTATAACGTTATGTACTTTTACGTAATGACGTATAACGATATATCCTATTACGTAATAAAGTGTAACGATATATACTATTACCTTATAACGTATAACCTTATATCCTATTACGTAATAACGCATAACGTTATATAATATTACCTTATAACGTATAACGTTATATAGCATTACGTAATGACGTATAGCGTTATAACCTATTACGTAATAACGTATACCGTTATATAATATTACGTAATAACGTATAACGTCATATATTATTACGTAATGACTTATTACGTTATATACTATTACGTAATGACGTATAACGTTATATCCTATTACGTAATAACGTGTAACGTTATATACTATTACCTTATAATGTATAACGTTATATACTATTACGTAATGACGTATAACGTTATATCCTATTACGTAATAACGTGTAACGTTATATACTATTACCTTATAATGTATAACGTTATATACTATTACGTAATGACGTATAACGTTATATAATATTACCTTATGACGTATAACGTTATATACCATTACTTAATAACGTGTAACGCTATATACTATTACCTTATAATGTATAACGTTATATACTATTACGTAATGACGTATAACGTTATATACTATTACGTAATGACGTATAACGTTTTATCCTATTATGTAATAACGTATAACGTTATATAGTATTACGTAATGACGTATAACGTTATATCCTACTACGTACTAACGTATAACGTTATATACCATTACTTAATAACGTGTAACGCTATATACTATTACCTTATAATGTATAACGTTATATACTATTACGTAATGACGTATAACGTTATATACTATTACGTAATGACGTATAACGTTTTATCCTATTACGTAATAACGTATAACGTTATGTACTATTACGTAATGACGTATAACGATATATCCTATTACATAATAACGTGTAACGTTATATACTATTACCTCATAACGTATTAACGCATAACGTTATATAGTATTACGTAATGACGTATAACGTTATATCCTATTACGTAATAACGTATACCGTTATATAGTATTACGTGATAACGTATAACGTCATATACTATTACGTAATGACGTATTACGTTATATACTATTACGTAATGACGTATAACGTTATATACTATTACGTAATGACGTATAACGTTATATACTATTACGTACTGTCGTATAACGTTATATGCTATTACGTACTGTCGTATAACGTTATATACTATTACGTAATAACGCATAACGTTATATACTATTACCTTATAACGTATAACGTTATATACTATTACGTAATGACGTATAACGTTATATCCTATCACGTAATAACGTATATCGTTATATAGTATTACCTTATGACGTATAACGTTATGTAGTATTACCCTATAACGTATAACGTTATATACTACTACGTAGTAACGTATAACGTTATATACTATTACCGCATAACGTATAACGTTATATAATATTACGTAATGACGTATAACGTTATATAATATTACGTAATGACGTATAACGTTATATGCCATTACGTAATAACGTATAACGTTATATCCTATTACGTAATAACGCATAACGTTATATAATATTACCTTATAACGTATAACGTTATATACTATTACGTAATGACGTATAACGTTATATCCTATTACGTAATAACGTATAACGTTATATACTATTACGTAATGACGTATAACGTTATATCATATTACGTAATAACGTATAACGTTATGTACTATTACGTAATGACGTATAACGATATATCCTATTACGTAATAACGTGTAACGTTATATACTATTACCTCATAACGTATTAACGCATAACGTTATATAGTATTACGTAATGACGTATAACGTTATATCCTATTACGTAATAACGTATACCGTTATATAGTATTACGTGATAACGTATAACGTCATATACTATTACGTAATGACGTATTACGTTATATACTATTACGTAATGACGTATAACGTTATATACTATTACGTAATGACGTATAACGTTATATACTATTACGTACTGTCGTATAACGTTATATGCTATTACGTACTTCCGTATAACGTTATATACTATTACGTAATAACGCATAACGTTATATACTATTACCTTATAACGTATAACGTTATATACTATTACGTAATGACGTATAACGTTATATCCTATCACGTAATAACGTATATCGTTATATAGTATTACCTTATGACGTATAACGTTATGTAGTATTACCCTATAACGTATAACGTTATATACTACTACGTAGTAACGTATAACGTTATATACTATTACCGCATAACGTATAACGTTATATAATATTACGTAATGACGTATAACGTTATATAATATTACGTAATGACGTATAACGTTATATACTATTACGTAATAACGTATAACGTTATATGCTATTACGTACTGTCGTATATCGTTATATACTATTACGTAAGAACGCAAAACGTTAGATACCATTACCTTATAACGTGTAACATTATATACTATTACGTAATGACGTATAACGTTATATCCTATTACGTAATAACGTATATCGTTACATAGTATTACCTTATGACGTATAACGTTATGTAGTATTACCCTATAACGTATAACGTTGTATACTACTACGTACTAACGTATAACGTTATATCCTATTACGTAGTAACGTGTAACGTTGTACACTAATACGTAATGCCGTATAACGTTATATCCTATTACGTAATAACGTATAACGTTATATCCTATTACGTAATAACGCATAACGTTATATAATATTACCTTATAACGTATAACGTTATATACTATTACGTAATGACGTATAACGTTATATCCTATTACGTAATGACGTATAACGTTATATAATATTACGTAATGACGTATGACGTTACATACTATTACGTAATGACGTATAACGTTATATCCTATTACGTAATAATGCGTCACGTTAAATACTATTACCTTATAATGTATAACGTTATATACTATTACGTAATGACGTATAACGTTATATACTATCACGTAATAACGTGTAACGTTATATAATATTACCTTATAACGTACAACGTTATATCCTATAACGTAATAACGTATAACGTTATATACTATTACCTTATAACGTATAACGTTATATCCTATTACGTACTAACGTATAACGTTATATACTATTACCTTATAACGTATAACGTTATATCCTATTACGTACTAACGTATAACGTTATATACCACTACGTAATAACGTAGAACGTTATATACTATTACGTAATGACGTATAACGTTATATCCTATTACGTAATATCGTATAACGTTATGTACTATTACGTAATGACGTATAACGATATATCCTATTACGTAATGACGTATAACGTTATATCCTATTACGTAATGACGTATAACGATATATCCTATTACGTAATGACGTATAACGTTATATCCTATTACGTAATATCGTATAACGTTATGTACTTTTACGTAATGACGTATAACGATATATCCTATTACGTACTGTCGTATAACGTTATATACTATTACGTAATAGCGCATAACGTTATATACTATTACGTAATAGCGCATAACGTTATATACTATTACCTTATAACGTATAACGTTATATACTATTACGTAATGACCTATAACGTTATATCCTATTACGTACTAACGTATAACGTTATATACCATTACGTAATGACGTATAACGTTATATCCTATTACGTACTAACGTATAACGTTATATACCACTACGTAATAACGTGTAACGTTATATAATATTACCTTATAACGTATAACGTTATATCGTATTACGTAATAACGTATAACGTTATATACTATTACCTTATAACGTATAACGTTAAATCCTATTACGTACTAACGTATAACGTTATATACCATTACATAATAACGTGTAACGTTATATCCTATTACGTAATGACGTATAAAGTTATATCCTATTACGTAATAACGTATAACGTTATATGCTATTACGTAATGACGTATAACGTCATATTCTATTACGTAATGACATATTACGTTATATACTATTACGTAATGACCTATAACGTTATATCCTATCACGTAATAACGTATATCGTTATATAGTATTACCTTATGACGTATAACGTTATGTAGTATT
The DNA here is from genome assembly GCF_905332965.1 of Bombus pascuorum. NCBI lineage: Eukaryota > Metazoa > Arthropoda > Insecta > Hymenoptera > Apidae > Bombus > Bombus pascuorum. The sequence continues at coordinate 4,259,410 of NC_083498.1, forward strand.
ACCCTATAACGTTTAACGTTATATACTACTACGTACTAACGTATAACGTTATATACTATTACGTAATGACGTATAACGTTACATAATATTACGTAATGACGTATAACGTTATATACTATTACGCAATGACGTATAACGTTATATACTATTACGTAATGACGTATAAAGTTATATACTATTACGTAATAACGCATACCGTTATATAGTATTACGTAATAACGTATAACGTTATATACTATTACCTTATAACGTATAACGTTATATCCTATTACGTACTAACGTATAACGTTATATACTATTACCTTATAACGTATAACGTTATATCCTATTACGTACTAACGTATAACGTTATATACCATTACATAATAACGTGTAACGTTATATCCTATTACGTAATGACGTATAAAGTTATATCCTATTACGTAATAACGTATAACGTTATATACTATTACATAATGAGGTATAACGTTACATACTATTACGTAATGACGTATAACGTTATATCCTATTACGTAATAACGTATAACGTTATATACTATTACGTAATGACGTATAACGTTATATTCTATTACGTAATAACGTATAGCGTTATATACTATCACCTTATAACGTATAACGTTATATACTATTACGTAATGACGTATAGCGTTATATCCTATTACGTAATAACGTATGCCGTTATATAGTATTACGTAATAACGTATAACCTCATATACTATTACGTAATGACATATTACGTTATATACTATTACGTAATGACGTATAACGTTATATACTATTACGTAATGACGTATAACGTTATATACTATTACGTAATAACGCATACCGTTATATAGCATTACGTAATAACGTATAACGTTGTATCCTATTACGTAATAACGTGTAACGTTATATACTATTACCCTATAACGTATAACGTTATATCCTATTACGTAATAACGCATAACGTTATATAATATTACCTTATAACGTATAACGTTATATAGTATTACGTAATGACGTATAACGTTATATCCTATTACGTAATAATGTATACCGTTATATAGTATTACGTAATGACGTATAACGTTATATCCTATTACGTAATAACGTATATCGTTACATAGTATTACCTTATGACGTATAACGTTATGTAGTATTACCCTGTAACGTATAACGTTATATAATATTACGTACTAACGTATAACGTTATATCCTATTACGTAGTAACGTGTAACGTTATACACTATTACGTAATGCCGTATAACGTTATATCCTATTACGTAATAACGTATAACGTTATATACTATTACGTAATGACGTATAACGTTATATTCTATTACGTAATAACGTATAGCGTTATATACTATCACCTTATAACGTATAACGTTATATACTATTACGTAATGACGTATAACGTTATATCCTATTACGTAATAACGTGTAACGTTATATACTATTACCTTATAATGTATAACGTTATATACTATTACGTAATGACGTATAACGTTATATCCTATTACGTAATAACGTGTAACGTTATATACTATTACCTTATAATGTATAACGTTATATACTATTACGTAATGACGTATAACGTTATATACTATTACGTAATGACGTATAACGTTATATCCTATTACGTAATAACGCATAACGTTATATAATATTACCTTATGACGTATAACGTTATATACTATTACGTAATGACGTATAACGTTATATACTATTACCTTATAATGTATAACGTTATATCCTATTACGTAATGACGTATAACGTTATATAATATTACGTAATGACGTATGACGTTACATACTATTACGTAATGACGTATAACGTTATATAGTATTACGTAATGACGCATAACGTTATATCCTATTACGAAATAACGTATAACGTTATGTACTATTACCTTATAACGTATAACGTTATATCCTACTACGTACTAACGTATAACGTTATATACCATTATGTAATAACGTGTAACGCTATATACTATTACCTTATAATGTATAACGTTATATACTATTACGTAATGACGTATAACGTTATATACTAGTACGTAATGACGTATAACGTTTTATCCTATTATGTAATAACGTATAACGTTATATAGTATTACGTAATGACGTATAACGTTATATTCTATTACGTAATAACGTATACCGTTATATAGCATTACGTAATATCGTATAACGTTATGTACTATTACGTAATGACGTATAACGATATATCCTATTACGTAATGACGTATAACGTTATATCCTATTACGTAATAACGTATAACGTTATATACTATTACGTAATGACGTATAACGTTATATCCTATTACGTAATATCGTATAACGTTATGTACTTTTACGTAATGACGTATAACGATATATCCTATTACGTAATAAAGTGTAACGATATATACTATTACCTTATAACGTATAACCTTATATCCTATTACGTAATAACGCATAACGTTATATAATATTACCTTATAACGTATAACGTTATATAGCATTACGTAATGACGTATAGCGTTATAACCTATTACGTAATAACGTATACCGTTATATAATATTACGTAATAACGTATAACGTCATATATTATTACGTAATGACTTATTACGTTATATACTATTACGTAATGACGTATAACGTTATATCCTATTACGTAATAACGTGTAACGTTATATACTATTACCTTATAATGTATAACGTTATATACTATTACGTAATGACGTATAACGTTATATCCTATTACGTAATAACGTGTAACGTTATATACTATTACCTTATAATGTATAACGTTATATACTATTACGTAATGACGTATAACGTTATATAATATTACCTTATGACGTATAACGTTATATACCATTACTTAATAACGTGTAACGCTATATACTATTACCTTATAATGTATAACGTTATATACTATTACGTAATGACGTATAACGTTATATACTATTACGTAATGACGTATAACGTTTTATCCTATTATGTAATAACGTATAACGTTATATAGTATTACGTAATGACGTATAACGTTATATCCTACTACGTACTAACGTATAACGTTATATACCATTACTTAATAACGTGTAACGCTATATACTATTACCTTATAATGTATAACGTTATATACTATTACGTAATGACGTATAACGTTATATACTATTACGTAATGACGTATAACGTTTTATCCTATTACGTAATAACGTATAACGTTATGTACTATTACGTAATGACGTATAACGATATATCCTATTACGTAATAACGTGTAACGTTATATACTATTACCTCATAACGTATTAACGCATAACGTTATATAGTATTACGTAATGACGTATAACGTTATATCCTATTACGTAATAACGTATACCGTTATATAGTATTACGTGATAACGTATAACGTCATATACTATTACGTAATGACGTATTACGTTATATACTATTACGTAATGACGTATAACGTTATATACTATTACGTAATGACGTATAACGTTATATACTATTACGTACTGTCGTATAACGTTATATGCTATTACGTACTGTCGTATAACGTTATATACTATTACGTAATAACGCATAACGTTATATACTATTACCTTATAACGTATAACGTTATATACTATTACGTAATGACGTATAACGTTATATCCTATCACGTAATAACGTATATCGTTATATAGTATTACCTTATGACGTATAACGTTATGTAGTATTACCCTATAACGTATAACGTTATATACTACTACGTAGTAACGTATAACGTTATATACTATTACCGCATAACGTATAACGTTATATAATATTACGTAATGACGTATAACGTTATATAATATTACGTAATGACGTATAACGTTATATGCCATTACGTAATAACGTATAACGTTATATCCTATTACGTAATAACGCATAACGTTATATAATATTACCTTATAACGTATAACGTTATATACTATTACGTAATGACGTATAACGTTATATCCTATTACGTAATAACGTATAACGTTATATACTATTACGTAATGACGTATAACGTTATATCATATTACGTAATAACGTATAACGTTATGTACTATTACGTAATGACGTATAACGATATATCCTATTACGTAATAACGTGTAACGTTATATACTATTACCTCATAACGTATTAACGCATAACGTTATATAGTATTACGTAATGACGTATAACGTTATATCCTATTACGTAATAACGTATACCGTTATATAGTATTACGTGATAACGTATAACGTCATATACTATTACGTAATGACGTATTACGTTATATACTATTACGTAATGACGTATAACGTTATATACTATTACGTAATGACGTATAACGTTATATACTATTACGTACTGTCGTATAACGTTATATGCTATTACGTACTTCCGTATAACGTTATATACTATTACGTAATAACGCATAACGTTATATACTATTACCTTATAACGTATAACGTTATATACTATTACGTAATGACGTATAACGTTATATCCTATCACGTAATAACGTATATCGTTATATAGTATTACCTTATGACGTATAACGTTATGTAGTATTACCCTATAACGTATAACGTTATATACTACTACGTAGTAACGTATAACGTTATATACTATTACCGCATAACGTATAACGTTATATAATATTACGTAATGACGTATAACGTTATATAATATTACGTAATGACGTATAACGTTATATACTATTACGTAATAACGTATAACGTTATATGCTATTACGTACTGTCGTATATCGTTATATACTATTACGTAAGAACGCAAAACGTTAGATACCATTACCTTATAACGTGTAACATTATATACTATTACGTAATGACGTATAACGTTATATCCTATTACGTAATAACGTATATCGTTACATAGTATTACCTTATGACGTATAACGTTATGTAGTATTACCCTATAACGTATAACGTTGTATACTACTACGTACTAACGTATAACGTTATATCCTATTACGTAGTAACGTGTAACGTTGTACACTAATACGTAATGCCGTATAACGTTATATCCTATTACGCAATAACGTATAACGTTATATCCTATTACGTAATAACGCATAACGTTATATAATATTACCTTATAACGTATAACGTTATATACTATTACGTAATGACGTATAACGTTATATCCTATTACGTAATGACGTATAACGTTATATAATATTACGTAATGACGTATGACGTTACATACTATTACGTAATGACGTATAACGTTATATCCTATTACGTAATAATGCGTCACGTTAAATACTATTACCTTATAATGTATAACGTTATATACTATTACGTAATGACGTATAACGTTATATACTATCACGTAATAACGTGTAACGTTATATAATATTACCTTATAACGTACAACGTTATATCCTATAACGTAATAACGTATAACGTTATATACTATTACCTTATAACGTATAACGTTATATCCTATTACGTACTAACGTATAACGTTATATACTATTACCTTATAACGTATAACGTTATATCCTATTACGTACTAACGTATAACGTTATATACCACTACGTAATAACGTAGAACGTTATATACTATTACGTAATGACGTATAACGTTATATCCTATTACGTAATATCGTATAACGTTATGTACTATTACGTAATGACGTATAACGATATATCCTATTACGTAATGACGTATAACGTTATATCCTATTACGTAATGACGTATAACGATATATCCTATTACGTAATGACGTATAACGTTATATCCTATTACGTAATATCGTATAACGTTATGTACTTTTACGTAATGACGTATAACGATATATCCTATTACGTACTGTCGTATAACGTTATATACTATTACGTAATAGCGCATAACGTTATATACTATTACGTAATAGCGCATAACGTTATATACTATTACCTTATAACGTATAACGTTATATACTATTACGTAATGACCTATAACGTTATATCCTATTACGTACTAACGTATAACGTTATATACCATTACGTAATGACGTATAACGTTATATCCTATTACGTACTAACGTATAACGTTATATACCACTACGTAATAACGTGTAACGTTATATAATATTACCTTATAACGTATAACGTTATATCGTATTACGTAATAACGTATAACGTTATATACTATTACCTTATAACGTATAACGTTAAATCCTATTACGTACTAACGTATAACGTTATATACCATTACATAATAACGTGTAACGTTATATCCTATTACGTAATGACGTATAAAGTTATATCCTATTACGTAATAACGTATAACGTTATATGCTATTACGTAATGACGTATAACGTCATATTCTATTACGTAATGACATATTACGTTATATACTATTACGTAATGACCTATAACGTTATATCCTATCACGTAATAACGTATATCGTTATATAGTATTACCTTATGACGTATAACGTTATGTAGTATTACCCTATAACGTTTAACGTTATATACTACTACGTACTAACGTATAACGTTATATACTATTACGTAATGACGTATAACGTTACATAATATTACGTAATGACGTATAACGTTATATACTATTACGCAATGACGTATAACGTTATATACTATTACGTAATGACGTATAAAGTTATATACTATTACGTAATAACGCATACCGTTATATAGTATTACGTAATAACGTATAACGTTATATACTATTACCTTATAACGTATAACGTTATATCCTATTACGTACTAACGTATAACGTTATATACTATTACCTTATAACGTATAACGTTATATCCTATTACGTACTAACGTATAACGTTATATACCATTACATAATAACGTGTAACGTTATATCCTATTACGTAATGACGTATAAAGTTATATCCTATTACGTAATAACGTATAACGTTATATACTATTACATAATGAGGTATAACGTTACATACTATTACGTAATGACGTATAACGTTATATCCTATTACGTAATAACGTATAACGTTATATACTATTACGTAATGACGTATAACGTTATATTCTATTACGTAATAACGTATAGCGTTATATACTATCACCTTATAACGTATAACGTTATATACTATTACGTAATGACGTATAGCGTTATATCCTATTACGTAATAACGTATGCCGTTATATAGTATTACGTAATAACGTATAACCTCATATACTATTACGTAATGACATATTACGTTATATACTATTACGTAATGACGTATAACGTTATATACTATTACGTAATGACGTATAACGTTATATACTATTACGTAATAACGCATACCGTTATATAGCATTACGTAATAACGTATAACGTTGTATCCTATTACGTAATAACGTGTAACGTTATATACTATTACCCTATAACGTATAACGTTATATCCTATTACGTAATAACGCATAACGTTATATAATATTACCTTATAACGTATAACGTTATATAGTATTACGTAATGACGTATAACGTTATATCCTATTACGTAATAATGTATACCGTTATATAGTATTACGTAATGACGTATAACGTTATATCCTATTACGTAATAACGTATATCGTTACATAGTATTACCTTATGACGTATAACGTTATGTAGTATTACCCTGTAACGTATAACGTTATATAATATTACGTACTAACGTATAACGTTATATCCTATTACGTAGTAACGTGTAACGTTATACACTATTACGTAATGCCGTATAACGTTATATCCTATTACGTAATAACGTATAACGTTATATACTATTACGTAATGACGTATAACGTTATATTCTATTACGTAATAACGTATAGCGTTATATACTATCACCTTATAACGTATAACGTTATATACTATTACGTAATGACGTATAGCGTTATATCCTATTACGTAATAACGTATGCCGTTATATAGTATTACGAAATAACGTATAACCTCATATACTATTACGTAATGACATATTACGTTATATACTATTACGTAATGACGTATAACGTTATATACTATTACGTAATGACGTTTAACGTTATACCCTATTACGTCATAATGTATACCGTTATATACTATTACGTAATGACGTATAACGTTATATCCTATTACGTAATAACGTGTAACGATATATACTATTACGTAATGACGTATAACGTTATATACTATTACGTAATGACGTATAACGTTATATACTATTACGTACTGTCGTATAACGTTACATGCTATTACGTACGGTCGTATAACGTTATATAGTATTACGTATTAACGCATAACGTTATATACTATTACCTTATAACGTATACCGTTATATAATATTACGTAATGACGTATAACGTTATATCCTATCACGTAATAACGTATATCGTTATATAGTATTACCTTATGACGTATAACATTATGTAGTATTACTCTATAACGTTTAACGTTATATACTACTACGTACTAACGTATAACGTTATATACTATTACGTAATGACGTATAACGTTATATAATATTACGTAATGACGTATAACGTTATATACTATTACGCAATGACGTATAACGTTATATACTATTACGTAATGACGTATAACGTTATATACTATTACGCAATAACGCATACCGTTATATAGCATTACGTAATAACGTATTACGTTATATACTAATACGTAATAACGTATAACGTTACATACTATTACCTTATAACGTATAACGTATAACGTTATATACTATTACCTTATAACGTATAACGTTATATCCTATTACGTACTAACGTATAACGTTATATCCTATTACGTAATAACGTATATCGGTATATAGTATTACGTAATAACGTATAACGTCATATACTACTACCTTATAACGTATAACGTTATATCCTATTACGTACTAACGTATAACGTTATATACCATTACGTAATGACGTTTAACGTTATATCGTATTACGTACTAACGTATAACGTTATATACCATTATGTAATAACGTGTAACGTTATATCATATTACGTAATGACGTATAACGTTTTATCCTATTACGTAATAACGTATACCGTTATATAGTATTACGTAATAACGTATAACGTCATATAATATTACGTAATGACGTATAACGTTATATACTATTACGCAATGACGTATAACGTTATATACTATTACGTAATGACGTATAACGTTATATACTATTACGTACTGTCGTAAAACGTTACATGCTATTACGTACGGTCGTATAACGTTATATACTATTACGTATTAACGCATAACGTTATATACTATTACCTTATAACGTATACCGTTATATAATATTACGTAATGACGTATAACGTTATATCCTATCACGTAATAACGTATATCGTTATATAGTATTACCTTATGACGTATAACGTTATGTAGTATTACTCTATAACGTTTAACGTTATATACTACTACGTACTAACGTATAACGTTATATACTATTACGTAATGACGTATAACGTTATATAATATTACGTAATGACGTATAACGTTATATACTCTTACGCAATGACGTATAACGTTATATACTATTACGTAATGACGTATAACGTTATATACTATTACGTAATAACGCATACCGTTATATAGCATTACGTAATAACGTATAACGTTATATACTAATACGTAATAACGTATAACGTTACATACTATTACCTTATAACGTATAACGTATAACGTTATATACTATTACCTTATAACGTATAACGTTATATCCTATTACGTACTAACGTATAACGTTATATACCATTACATAATAACGTGTAACGTTATATAATATTACCTTATATCGTATAACGTTATATACTATTACGTAATGACGTATAACGTTATATCCTATTACGTACTAACGTATAACGTTATATACCATTACGTAATGACGTATAACGTTATATCCTATTACGTACTAACGTATAACGTTATATACCACTACGTAATAACGTGTAACGTTATATAATATTACCTTATAACGTATAACGTTATATCCTATTACGTAATAACGTATAACGTTATATACTATTACCTTATAACGTATAACGTTATATCCTATTACGTACTAACGTATAACGTTATATACCATTACGTAATAACGTGTAACGTTATATCCTTTTACGTAATGACGTATAAAGATATATCCTATTACGTAATAACGTATAACGTTATATACTATTACGTAATGACGTATAACGTTATATACTATTACGTAATGACGTATAACGTTATATCCTATTACGTAATAACGTAAACGTCATATACTATTACCTTATAACGTATAACGTTATATCCTATTACGTAATAACTTGTAACGCTATATACTATTACCTTATAATGTATAACGTTATATACTATTACGTAATGTCGTATAACGTTATATCCTATTACGTAATAACGTATATCGGTATATAGTATTACGTAATAACGTATAACGTCATATACTATTACCTTATAACGTATAACGTTATATCCTATTACGTAATAACTTGTAACGCTATATACTATTACCTTATAATGTATAACGTTATATACTATTACGTAATGTCGTATAACGTTATATCCTATTACGTAATAACGTATATCGGTATATAGTATTACGTAATAACGTATAACGTCATATACTACTACCTTATAACGTATAACGTTATATCCTATTACGTACTAACGTATAACGTTATACACCATTACGTAATGACGTTTAACGTTATATCCTATTACGTAATAACGTATAACGTTATATACTATTACCTTATAACATATAACGTTATATCGTATTACGTACTAACGTATAACGTTATATACCATTATGTAATAACGTGTAACGTTATATCATATTACGTAATAACGTGTAACGTTATATACTATTACGTAATGACGTATAACGTTATATACTATTACGTAATGACATATAACGTTATATACTATTACGTAATGACGTATAACGTTATATCCTATTACGTACTAACGTATAACGTTATATACCATTACGTAATAACGTATAACGTTATATCCTATTACGTACTAACGTATAACGTTATATACCACTACGTAATAACGTGTAACGTTATATAATATTACCTTATAACGTATAACGTTATATCCTATTACGTAATAACGTATAACGTTATATACGATTACCTTATAACGTATAACGTTATATCCTATTACGTACTAACGTATAACGTTATATACCATTACGTAATAACGTGTAACGTTATATCCTTTTACGTAATGACGTATAAAGATATATCCTATTACGTAATAACGTATAACGTTATATACTATTACGTAATGACGTATAACGTTATATACTATTACGTAATGACGTATAACGTTATATCCTATTACGTAATAACGTAAACGTCATATACTATTACCTTATAACGTATAACGTTATATCCTATTACGTAATAACTTGTAACGTTATATCCTATTACGTAATAACGTGTAACGTTATATACTATTACGTAATGACGTATAACGTTATATACTATTACGTAATGACGTATAACGTTATATACTATTACGTACTGTCGTATAACGTTACATGCTATTACGTACGGTCGTATAACGTTATATACTATTACGTATTAACGCATAACGTTATATACTATTACCTTATAACGTATACCGTTATATAATATTACGTAATGACGTATAACGTTATATCCTATCACGTAATAACGTATATCGTTATATAGTATTACCTTATGACGTATAACATTATGTAGTATTACTCTATAACGTTTAACGTTATATACTACTACGTACTAACGTATAACGTTATATACTATTACGTAATGACGTATAACGTTATATAATATTACGTAATGACGTATAACGTTATATACTATTACGCAATGACGTATAACGTTATATACTATTACGTAATGACGTATAACGTTATATACTATTACGTAATAACGCATACCGTTATATAGCATTACGTAATAACGTATAACGTTATATACTAATACGTAATAACGTATAACGTTACATACTATTACCTTATAACGTATAACGTATAACGTTATATACTATTACCTTATAACGTATAACGTTATATCCTATTACGTACTAACGTATAACGTTATATACCATTACATAATAACGTGTAACGTTATATAATATTACCTTATAACGTATAACGTTATATACTATTACGTAATGACGTATAACGTTATATCCTATTACGTACTAACGTATAACGTTATATACCATTACGTAATGACGTATAACGTTATATCCTATTACGTACTAACGTATAACGTTACATACCACTACGTAATAACGTGTAACGTTATATAATATTACCTTATAACGTATAACGTTATATCCTATTACGTAATAACGTATAACGTTATATACTATTACCTTATAACGTATAACGTTATATCCTATTACGTACTAACGTATAACGTTATATACCATTACGTAATAACGTGTAACGTTATATCCTTTTACGTAATGACGTATAAAGATATATCCTATTACGTAATAACGTATAACGTTATATACTATTACGTAATGACGTATAACGTTATATACTATTACGTAATGACGTATAACGTTATATCCTATTACGTAATAACGTAAACGTCATATACTATTACCTTATAACGTATAACGTTATATCCTATTACGTAATAACTTGTAACGCTATATACTATTACCTTATAATGTATAACGTTATATACTATTACGTAATGTCGTATAACGTTATATCCTATTACGTAATAACGTATATCGGTATATAGTATTACGTAATAACGTATAACGTCATATACTACTACCTTATAACGTATAACGTTATATCCTATTACGTACTAACGTATAACGTTATACACCATTACGTAATGACGTTTAACGTTATATCCTATTACGTAATAACGTATAACGTTATATACTATTACCTTATAACATATAACGTTATATCGTATTACGTACTAACGTATAACGTTATATACCATTATGTAATAACGTGTAACGTTATATCATATTACGTAATGACGTATAACGTTTTATCCTATTACGTAATAACGTATACCGTTATATAGTATTACGTAATGACGTATAACGTTATATACTATTACGTACTGTCGTATAACGTTACATGCTATTACGTACGGTCGTATAACGTTATATACTATTACGTATTAACGCATAACGTTATATACTATTACCTTATAACGTATACCGTTATATAATATTACGTAATGACGTATAACGTTATATCCTATCACGTAATAACGTATATCGTTATATAGTATTACCTTATGACGTATAACGTTATGTAGTATTACTCTATAACGTTTAACGTTATATACTACTACGAACTAACGTATAACGTTATATACTATTACGTAATGACGTATAACGTTATATAATATTACGTAATGACGTATAACGTTATATACTATTACGCAATGACGTATAACGTTATATACTATTACGTAATGACGTATAACGTTATATACTATTACGTAATAACGCATACCGTTATATAGCATTACGTAATAACGTATAACGTTATATACTAATACGTAATAACGTATAACGTTACATACTATTACCTTATAACGTATAACGTATAACGTTATATACTATTACCTTATAACGTATAACGTTATATCCTATTACGTACTAACGTATAACGTTATATACCATTACATAATAACGTGTAACGTTATATAATATTACCTTATAACGTATAACGTTATATACTATTACGTAATGACGTATAACGTTATATCCTATTACGTACTAACGTATAACGTTATATACCATTACGTAATAACGTATAACGTTATATCCTATTACGTACTAACGTATAACGTTATATACCACTACGTAATAACGTGTAACGTTATATAATATTACCTTATAACGTATAACGTTATATCCTATTACGTAATAACGTATAACGTTATATACTATTACCTTATAACGTATAACGTTATATCCTATTACGTACTAACGTATAACGTTATATCCTATTACGTAATAACGTATATCGGTATATAGTATTACGTAATAACGTATAACGTCATATACTACTACCTTATAACGTATAACGTTATATCCTATTACGTACTAACGTATAACGTTATATACCATTACGTAATGACGTTTAACGTTATATCGTATTACGTACTAACGTATAACGTTATATACCATTATGTAATAACGTGTAACGTTATATCATATTACGTAATGACGTATAACGTTTTATCCTATTACGTAATAACGTATACCGTTATATAGTATTACGTAATAACGTATAACGTCATATAATATTACGTAATGACGTATAACGTTATATACTATTACGCAATGACGTATAACGTTATATACTATTACGTAATGACGTATAACGTTATATACTATTACGTACTGTCGTAAAACGTTACATGCTATTACGTACGGTCGTATAACGTTATATACTATTACGTATTAACGCATAACGTTATATACTATTACCTTATAACGTATACCGTTATATAATATTACGTAATGACGTATAACGTTATATCCTATCACGTAATAACGTATATCGTTATATAGTATTACCTTATGACGTATAACGTTATGTAGTATTACTCTATAACGTTTAACGTTATATACTACTACGTACTAACGTATAACGTTATATACTATTACGTAATGACGTATAACGTTATATAATATTACGTAATGACGTATAACGTTATATACTCTTACGCAATGACGTATAACGTTATATACTATTACGTAATGACGTATAACGTTATATACTATTACGTAATAACGCATACCGTTATATAGCATTACGTAATAACGTATAACGTTATATACTAATACGTAATAACGTATAACGTTACATACTATTACCTTATAACGTATAACGTATAACGTTATATACTATTACCTTATAACGTATAACGTTATATCCTATTACGTACTAACGTATAACGTTATATACCATTACATAATAACGTGTAACGTTATATAATATTACCTTATAACGTATAACGTTATATACTATTACGTAATGACGTATAACGTTATATCCTATTACGTACTAACGTATAACGTTATATACCATTACGTAATGACGTATAACGTTATATCCTATTACGTACTAACGTATAACGTTATATACCACTACGTAATAACGTGTAACGTTATATAATATTACCTTATAACGTATAACGTTATATCCTATTACGTAATAACGTATAACGTTATATACTATTACCTTATAACGTATAACGTTATATCCTATTACGTACTAACGTATAACGTTATATACCATTACGTAATAACGTGTAACGTTATATCCTTTTACGTAATGACGTATAAAGATATATCCTATTACGTAATAACGTATAACGTTATATACTATTACGTAATGACGTATAACGTTATATACTATTACGTAATGACGTATAACGTTATATCCTATTACGTAATAACGTAAACGTCATATACTATTACCTTATAACGTATAACGTTATATCCTATTACGTAATAACTTGTAACGCTATATACTATTACCTTATAATGTATAACGTTATATACTATTACGTAATGTCGTATAACGTTATATCCTATTACGTAATAACGTATATCGGTATATAGTATTACGTAATAACGTATAACGTCATATACTATTACCTTATAACGTATAACGTTATATCCTATTACGTAATAACTTGTAACGCTATATACTATTACCTTATAATGTATAACGTTATATACTATTACGTAATGTCGTATAACGTTATATCCTATTACGTAATAACGTATATCGGTATATAGTATTACGTAATAACGTATAACGTCATATACTACTACCTTATAACGTATAACGTTATATCCTATTACGTACTAACGTATAACGTTATACACCATTACGTAATGACGTTTAACGTTATATCCTATTACGTAATAACGTATAACGTTATATACTATTACCTTATAACATATAACGTTATATCGTATTACGTACTAACGTATAACGTTATATACCATTATGTAATAACGTGTAACGTTATATCATATTACGTAATAACGTGTAACGTTATATACTATTACGTAATGACGTATAACGTTATATACTATTACGTAATGACATATAACGTTATATACTATTACGTAATGACGTATAACGTTATATCCTATTACGTACTAACGTATAACGTTATATACCATTACGTAATAACGTATAACGTTATATCCTATTACGTACTAACGTATAACGTTATATACCACTACGTAATAACGTGTAACGTTATATAATATTACCTTATAACGTATAACGTTATATCCTATTACGTAATAACGTATAACGTTATATACGATTACCTTATAACGTATAACGTTATATCCTATTACGTACTAACGTATAACGTTATATACCATTACGTAATAACGTGTAACGTTATATCCTTTTACGTAATGACGTATAAAGATATATCCTATTACGTAATAACGTATAACGTTATATACTATTACCTTATAACGTATAACGTTATATCCTATTACGTACTAACGTATAACGTTATATCCTATTACGTAATAACGTATATCGGTATATAGTATTACGTAATAACGTATAACGTCATATACTACTACCTTATAACGTATAACGTTATATCCTATTACGTACTAACGTATAACGTTATATACCATTACGTAATGACGTTTAACGTTATATCGTATTACGTACTAACGTATAACGTTATATACCATTATGTAATAACGTGTAACGTTATATCATATTACGTAATGACGTATAACGTTTTATCCTATTACGTAATAACGTATACCGTTATATAGTATTACGTAATAACGTATAACGTCATATAATATTACGTAATGACGTATAACGTTATATACTATTACGCAATGACGTATAACGTTATATACTATTACGTAATGACGTATAACGTTATATACTATTACGTACTGTCGTAAAACGTTACATGCTATTACGTACGGTCGTATAACGTTATATACTATTACGTATTAACGCATAACGTTATATACTATTACCTTATAACGTATACCGTTATATAATATTACGTAATGACGTATAACGTTATATCCTATCACGTAATAACGTATATCGTTATATAGTATTACCTTATGACGTATAACGTTATGTAGTATTACTCTATAACGTTTAACGTTATATACTACTACGTACTAACGTATAACGTTATATACTATTACGTAATGACGTATAACGTTATATAATATTACGTAATGACGTATAACGTTATATACTCTTACGCAATGACGTATAACGTTATATACTATTACGTAATGACGTATAACGTTATATACTATTACGTAATAACGCATACCGTTATATAGCATTACGTAATAACGTATAACGTTATATACTAATACGTAATAACGTATAACGTTACATACTATTACCTTATAACGTATAACGTATAACGTTATATACTATTACCTTATAACGTATAACGTTATATCCTATTACGTACTAACGTATAACGTTATATACCATTACATAATAACGTGTAACGTTATATAATATTACCTTATAACGTATAACGTTATATACTATTACGTAATGACGTATAACGTTATATCCTATTACGTACTAACGTATAACGTTATATACCATTACGTAATGACGTATAACGTTATATCCTATTACGTACTAACGTATAACGTTATATACCACTACGTAATAACGTGTAACGTTATATAATATTACCTTATAACGTATAACGTTATATCCTATTACGTAATAACGTATAACGTTATATACTATTACCTTATAACGTATAACGTTATATCCTATTACGTACTAACGTATAACGTTATATACCATTACGTAATAACGTGTAACGTTATATCCTTTTACGTAATGACGTATAAAGATATATCCTATTACGTAATAACGTATAACGTTATATACTATTACGTAATGACGTATAACGTTATATACTATTACGTAATGACGTATAACGTTATATCCTATTACGTAATAACGTAAACGTCATATACTATTACCTTATAACGTATAACGTTATATCCTATTACGTAATAACTTGTAACGCTATATACTATTACCTTATAATGTATAACGTTATATACTATTACGTAATGTCGTATAACGTTATATCCTATTACGTAATAACGTATATCGGTATATAGTATTACGTAATAACGTATAACGTCATATACTATTACCTTATAACGTATAACGTTATATCCTATTACGTAATAACTTGTAACGCTATATACTATTACCTTATAATGTATAACGTTATATACTATTACGTAATGTCGTATAACGTTATATCCTATTACGTAATAACGTATATCGGTATATAGTATTACGTAATAACGTATAACGTCATATACTACTACCTTATAACGTATAACGTTATATCCTATTACGTACTAACGTATAACGTTATACACCATTACGTAATGACGTTTAACGTTATATCCTATTACGTAATAACGTATAACGTTATATACTATTACCTTATAACATATAACGTTATATCGTATTACGTACTAACGTATAACGTTATATACCATTATGTAATAACGTGTAACGTTATATCATATTACGTAATAACGTGTAACGTTATATACTATTACGTAATGACGTATAACGTTATATACTATTACGTAATGACATATAACGTTATATACTATTACGTAATGACGTATAACGTTATATCCTATTACGTACTAACGTATAACGTTATATACCATTACGTAATAACGTATAACGTTATATCCTATTACGTACTAACGTATAACGTTATATACCACTACGTAATAACGTGTAACGTTATATAATATTACCTTATAACGTATAACGTTATATCCTATTACGTAATAACGTATAACGTTATATACGATTACCTTATAACGTATAACGTTATATCCTATTACGTACTAACGTATAACGTTATATACCATTACGTAATAACGTGTAACGTTATATCCTTTTACGTAATGACGTATAAAGATATATCCTATTACGTAATAACGTATAACGTTATATACTATTACGTAATGACGTATAACGTTATATACTATTACGTAATGACGTATAACGTTATATCCTATTACGTAATAACGTAAACGTCATATACTATTACCTTATAACGTATAACGTTATATCCTATTACGTAATAACTTGTAACGTTATATCCTATTACGTAATAACGTGTAACGTTATATACTATTACGTAATGACGTATAACGTTATATACTATTACGTAATGACGTATAACGTTATATACTATTACGTACTGTCGTATAACGTTACATGCTATTACGTACGGTCGTATAACGTTATATACTATTACGTATTAACGCATAACGTTATATACTATTACCTTATAACGTATACCGTTATATAATATTACGTAATGACGTATAACGTTATATCCTATCACGTAATAACGTATATCGTTATATAGTATTACCTTATGACGTATAACATTATGTAGTATTACTCTATAACGTTTAACGTTATATACTACTACGAACTAACGTATAACGTTATATACTATTACGTAATGACGTATAACGTTATATAATATTACGTAATGACGTATAACGTTATATACTATTACGCAATGACGTATAACGTTATATACTATTACGTAATGACGTATAACGTTATATACTATTACGTAATAACGCATACCGTTATATAGCATTACGTAATAACGTATAACGTTATATACTAATACGTAATAACGTATAACGTTACATACTATTACCTTATAACGTATAACGTATAACGTTATATACTATTACCTTATAACGTATAACGTTATATCCTATTACGTACTAACGTATAACGTTATATACCATTACATAATAACGTGTAACGTTATATAATATTACCTTATAACGTATAACGTTATATACTATTACGTAATGACGTATAACGTTATATCCTATTACGTACTAACGTATAACGTTATATACCATTACGTAATAACGTATAACGTTATATCCTATTACGTACTAACGTATAACGTTATATACCACTACGTAATAACGTGTAACGTTATATAATATTACCTTATAACGTATAACGTTATATCCTATTACGTAATAACGTATAACGTTATATACTATTACCTTATAACGTATAACGTTATATCCTATTACGTACTAACGTATAACGTTATATACCATTACGTAATAACGTGTAACGTTATATCCTTTTACGTAATGACGTATAAAGATATATCCTATTACGTAATAAAGTATAACGTTATATACTATTACGTAATGACGTATAACGTTATATACTATTACGTAATGACGTATAACGTTATATCCTATTACGTAATAACGTAAACGTCATATACTATTACCTTATAACGTATAACGTTATATCCTATTACGTAATAACTTGTAACGCTATATACTATTACCTTATAATGTATAACGTTATATACTATTACGTAATGTCGTATAACGTTATATCCTATTACGTAATAACGTATATCGGTATATAGTATTACGTAATAACGTATAACGTCATATACTACTACCTTATAACGTATAACGTTATATCCTATTACGTAATAACGTATAACGTTATATACTATTACCTTATAACATAAAACGTTATATCGTATTACGTACTAACGTATAACGTTATATACCATTATGTAATAACGTGTAACGTTATATCATATTACGTAATGACGTATAACGTTTTATCCTATTACGTAATAACGTATACCGTTATATAGTATTACGTAATAACGTATAACGTCATATAATATTACGTAATGACGTATAACGTTATATACTATTACGCAATGACGTATAACGTTATATACTATTACGTAATGACGTATAACGTTATATACTATTACGTACTGTCGTATAACGTTACATGCTATTACGTACGGTCGTATAACGTTATATACTATTACGTATAAACGCATAACGTTATATACTATTACCTTATAACGTATACCGTTATATAATATTACGTAATGACGTATAACGTTATATCCTATCACGTAATAACGTATATCGTTATATAGTATTACCTTATGACGTATAACGTTATGTAGTATTACTCTATAACGTTTAACGTTATATACTACTACGTACTAACGTATAACGTTATATACTATTACGTAATGACGTATAACGTTATATAATATTACGTAATGACGTATAACGTTATATACTATTACGCAATGACGTATAACGTTATATACTATTACGTAATGACGTATAACGTTATATACTATCACGTAATAACGCATACCGTTATATAGCATTACGTAATAACGTATAACGTTATATACTAATACGTAATAACGTATAACGTTACATACTATTACCTTATAACGTATAACGTATAACGTTATATACTATTACCTTATAACGTATAACGTTATATCCTATTACGTACTAACGTATAACGTTATATACCATTACATAATAACGTGTAACGTTATATAATATTACCTTATAACGTATAACGTTATATACTATTACGTAATGACGTATAACGTTATATCCTATTACGTACTAACGTATAACGTTATATCCCAGTACGTAATGACGTATAACGTTATATCCTATTACGTACTAACGTATAACGTTATATACCACTACGTAATAACGTGTAACGTTATATAATATTACCTTATAACGTATAACGTTATATCCTATTACGTAATAACGTATAACGTTATATACTATTACCTTATAACGTATAACGTTATATCCTATTACGTACTAACGTATAACGTTATATACCATTACGTAATAACGTGTAACGTTATATCCTTTTACGTAATAACGTATAAAGATATATCCTATTACGTAATAACGTGTAACGTTATATACTATTACGTAATGACGTATAACGTTATATACTATTACGTAATGACGTATAACGTTATATACTATTTCGTACTGTCGTATAACGTTACATGCTATTACGTACGGTCGTATAACGTTATATACTATTACGTATTAACGCATAACGTTATATACTATTACCTTATAACGTATACCGTTATATAATATTACGTAATGACGTATAACGTTATATCCTATCACGTAATAACGTATATCGTTATATAGTATTACCTTATGACGTATAACATTATGTAGTATTACTCTATAACGTTTAACGTTATATACTACTACGTACTAACGTATAACGTTATATACTATTACGTAATGACGTATAACGTTATATAATATTACGTAATGACGTATAACGTTATATACTATTACGCAATGACGTATAACGTTATATACTATTACGTAATGACGTATAACGTTATATACTATTACGTAATAACGCATACCGTTATATAGCATTACGTAATAACGTATAACGTTATATACTAATACGTAATAACGTATAACGTTACATACTATTACCTTATAACGTATAACGTATAACGTTATATACTATTACCTTATAACGTATAACGTTATATCCTATTACGTACTAACGTATAACGTTATATACCATTACATAATAACGTGTAACGTTATATAATATTACCTTATAACGTATAACGTTATATACTATTACGTAATGACGTATAACGTTATATCCTATTACGTACTAACGTATAACGTTATATACCATTACGTAATGACGTATAACGTTATATCCTATTACGTACTAACGTATAACGTTATATACCACTACGTAATAACGTGTAACGTTATATAATATTACCTTATAACGTATAACGTTATATCCTATTACGTAATAACGTATAACGTTATATACTATTACCTTATAACGTATAACGTTATATCCTATTACGTACTAACGTATAACGTTATATACCATTACGTAATAACGTGTAACGTTATATCCTTTTACGTAATGACGTATAAAGATATATCCTATTACGTAATAACGTATAACGTTATATACTATTACGTAATGACGTATAACGTTATATACTATTACGTAATGACGTATAACGTTATATCCTAATACGTAAAAACGTAAACGTCATATACTATTACCTTATAACGTATAACGTTATATCCTATTACGTAATAACTTGTAACGCTATATACTATTACCTTATAATGTATAACGTTATATACTATTACGTAATGTCGTATAACGTTATATCCTATTACGTAATAACGTATATCGGTATATAGTATTACGTAATAACGTATAACGTCATATACTACTACCTTATAACGTATAACGTTATATCCTATTACGTACTAACGTATAACGTTATACACCATTACGTAATGACGTTTAACGTTATATCCTATTACGTAATAACGTATAACGTTATATACTATTACCTTATAACATATAACGTTATATCGTATTACGTACTAACGTATAACGTTATATACCATTATGTAATAACGTGTAACGTTATATCATATTACGTAATGACGTATAACGTTTTATCCTATTACGTAATAACGTATACCGTTATATAGTATTACGTAATGACGTATAACGTTATATACTATTACGTACTGTCGTATAACGTTACATGCTATTACGTACGGTCGTATAACGTTATATACTATTACGTATTAACGCATAACGTTATATACTATTACCTTATAACGTATACCGTTATATAATATTACGTAATGACGTATAACGTTATATCCTATCACGTAATAACGTATATCGTTATATAGTATTACCTTATGACGTATAACGTTATGTAGTATTACTCTATAACGTTTAACGTTATATACTACTACGAACTAACGTATAACGTTATATACTATTACGTAATGACGTATAACGTTATATAATATTACGTAATGACGTATAACGTTATATACTATTACGCAATGACGTATAACGTTATATACTATTACGTAATGACGTATAACGTTATATACTATTACGTAATAACGCATACCGTTATATAGCATTACGTAATAACGTATAACGTTATATACTAATACGTAATAACGTATAACGTTACATACTATTACCTTATAACGTATAACGTATAACGTTATATACTATTACCTTATAACGTATAACGTTATATCCTATTACGTACTAACGTATAACGTTATATACCATTACATAATAACGTGTAACGTTATATAATATTACCTTATAACGTATAACGTTATATACTATTACGTAATGACGTATAACGTTATATCCTATTACGTACTAACGTATAACGTTATATACCATTACGTAATAACGTATAACGTTATATCCTATTACGTACTAACGTATAACGTTATATACCACTACGTAATAACGTGTAACGTTATATAATATTACCTTATAACGTATAACGTTATATCCTATTACGTAATAACGTATAACGTTATATACTATTACCTTATAACGTATAACGTTATATCCTATTACGTACTAACGTATAACGTTATATACCATTACGTAATAACGTGTAACGTTATATCCTTTTACGTAATGACGTATAAAGATATATCCTATTACGTAATAACGTATAACGTTATATACTATTACGTAATGACGTATAACGTTATATACTATTACGTAATGACGTATAACGTTATATCCTATTACGTAATAACGTAAACGTCATATACTATTACCTTATAACGTATAACGTTATATCCTATTACGTAATAACTTGTAACGCTATATACTATTACCTTATAATGTATAACGTTATATACTATTACGTAATGTCGTATAACGTTATATCCTATTACGTAATAACGTATATCGGTATATAGTATTACGTAATAACGTATAACGTCATATACTACTACCTTATAACGTATAACGTTATATCCTATTACGTACTAACGTATAACGTTATATACCATTACGTAATGACGTTTAACGTTATATCCTATTACGTAATAACGTATAACGTTATATACTATTACCTTATAACATATAACGTTATATCGTATTACGTACTAACGTATAACGTTATATACCATTATGTAATAACGTGTAACGTTATATCATATTACGTAATGACGTATAACGTTTTATCCTATTACGTAATAACGTATACCGTTATATAGTATTACGTAATAACGTATAACGTCATATAATATTACGTAATGACGTATAACGTTATATACTATTACGCAATGACGTATAACGTTATATACTATTACGTAATGACGTATAACGTTATATACTATTACGTACTGTCGTATAACGTTACATGCTATTACGTACGGTCGTATAACGTTATATACTATTACGTATTAACGCATAACGTTATATACTATTACCTTATAACGTATACCGTTATATAATATTACGTAATGACGTATAACGTTATATCCTATCACGTAATAACGTATATCGTTATATAGTATTACCTTATGACGTATAACGTTATGTAGTATTACTCTATAACGTTTAACGTTATATACTACTACGTACTAACGTATAACGTTATATACTATTACGTAATGACGTATAACGTTATATAATATTACGTAATGACGTATAACGTTATATACTATTACGCAATGACGTATAACGTTATATACTATTACGTAATGACGTATAACGTTATATACTATCACGTAATAACGCATACCGTTATATAGCATTACGTAATAACGTATAACGTTATATACTAATACGTAATAACGTATAACGTTACATACTATTACCTTATAACGTATAACGTATAACGTTATATACTATTACCTTATAACGTATAACGTTATATCCTATTACGTACTAACGTATAACGTTATATACCATTACATAATAACGTGTAACGTTATATAATATTACCTTATAACGTATAACGTTATATACTATTACGTAATGACGTATAACGTTATATCCTATTACGTACTAACGTATAACGTTATATCCCATTACGTAATGACGTATAACGTTATATCCTATTACGTACTAACGTATAACGTTATATACCACTACGTAATAACGTGTAACGTTATATAATATTACCTTATAACGTATAACGTTATATCCTATTACGTAATAACGTATAACGTTATATACTATTACCTTATAACGTATAACGTTATATCCTATTACGTACTAACGTATAACGTTATATACCATTACGTAATAACGTGTAACGTTATATCCTTTTACGTAATGACGTATAAAGATATATCCTATTACGTAATAACGTATAACGTTATATACTATTACGTAATGACGTATAACGTTATATTCTATTACGTAATGACGTATAACGTTATATCCTATTACGTAATAACGTATAACGTTATATACTATTACCTTATAACATATAACGTTATATCGTATTACGTACTAACGTATAACGTTATATACCATTATGTAATAACGTGTAACGTTATATCATATTACGTAATGACGTATAACGTTTTATCCTATTACGTAATAACGTATACCGTTATATAGTATTACGTAATAACGTATAACGTCATATACTATTACGTAATGACGTATTACGTTATATACTATTACGTAATGACGTATAACGTTATATACTATTACGTAATGACGTATAACGTTATATACTATTACGTACTGTCGTATAACGTTATATGCTATTACGTACTGTCGTATAACGTTATATACTATTACGTAATAACGCATAACGTTATATACTATTACCTTATAACGTATAACGTTATATACTATTACGTAATGACCTATAACGTTATATCCTATCACGTAATAACGTATATCGTTATATAGTATTACCTTATGACGTATAACGTTATGTAGTATTACCCTATAACGTTTAACGTTATATACTACTACGTACTAACGTATAACGTTATATACTATTACGTAATGACGTATAATGTTATATAATATTACGTAATGACGTATAACGTTATATACTATTACGCAATGACGTATAACGTTATATACTATTACGTAATGACGTATAAAGTTATATACTATTACGTAATAACGCATACCGTTATATAGTATTACGTAATAACGTATAACGTTATATACTAATACGTAATAACGTATAACGTTACATACTATTACCTTATAACGTATAACGTTATATACTATTACGTAATGACGTATAACGTTATATCCTATTACGTAATAACGTATATCGTTATACACTATTACCTTATTACGTATAACGTTATATAATAGTACGTAAAGGCGTATAACGTTATATCCTATTACGTAATAACGTATATCGTTATATAGTATTAACTTATGACGTATAACGTTATGTAGTACTACCCTATAACGTTTAACGTTATATACTACTACGTACTAACGTATAACGTTATATACTATTACGCAATGACGTATAACGTTATATACTATTACGTAATGACGTATAAAGTTATATACTATTACGTAATAACGCATACCGTTATATAGTATTACGTAATAACGTAAAACGTTATATACTATTACGTAATGACGTATAACGTTATATAATATTACGTAATGACGTATAACGTTATATACTATTAGGTAATAACGTATAACGTCTTATACTATTACCTTATAACGTATAACGTTATATCCTATTACGTAATTACGTATAACGCTATATACTATTACCTTATTATGTATAACGTTATATACTATTACGTAATGACG
Organism: Bombus pascuorum; assembly: GCF_905332965.1. NCBI lineage: Eukaryota > Metazoa > Arthropoda > Insecta > Hymenoptera > Apidae > Bombus > Bombus pascuorum. The sequence goes on from NC_083498.1 coordinate 4,286,925, forward strand.
TATAACGTTATATCCTATTACGTAATAACGTATATCGATATATAGTATTACGTAATAACGTATAACGTCATATACTACTACCTTATAACGTATAACGTTATATCCTATTACGTACTAACGTATAACGTTATATACCATTACGTAATGACGTATAACGTTATATCCTATTACGAACTAACGTATAACGTTATATACCACTACGTAATAACGTGTAACGTTATATAATATTACCTTATAACGTATAACGTTATATCCTATTACGTAATAACGTATAACGTTATATAATAATTACCTTATAACGTATAACGTTATATCCTATTACGTACTAACGTATAACGTTATATACCATTATGTAATAACGTGTAACGCTATATACTATTACCTTATAATGTATACCGTTATATACTATTACGTAATGACGTGTAACGTTATATAATATTACCTTATAACGTATAACGTTATATCCTATTACGTAATAACGTATAACGTTATATGCTATTAGGTAATAACGTGTAACGTTAAATACTATTACCTTATAATGTATAACGTTATATACTATTACGTAATGACGTATAACGTTATATCCTATTACGTAATAACGTATAACGTTATATACTATTACGTAATGACGTATAACGTTATATACTATCACGTAATAACGTGTAACGTTATATAATATTACCTTATAACGTACAACGTTATATCCTATAACGTAATAACGTATAACGTTATATACTATTACCTTATAACGTATAACGTTATATCCTATTACGTACTAACGTATAACGTTATATACTATTACCTTATAACGTATAACGTTATATCCTATTACGTACTAACGTATAACGTTATATACCACTACGTAATAACGTATAACGTTATATACTATTACGTAATGACGTATAACGTTATATCCTATTACGTAATATCGTATAACGTTATGTACTATTACGTAATGACGTATAACGATATATCCTATTACGTAATGACGTATAACGTTATATCCTATTACGTAATAACGTATAACGTTATATACTATTACGTAATGACGTATAACGTTATATCCTATTACGTAATATCGTATAACGTTATGTACTTTTACGTAATGACGTATAACGATATATCCTATTACGTAATAAAGTGTAACGATATACACTATTACCTTATAACGTATAACCTTATATCCTATTACGTAATAACGCATAACGTTATATAATATTACCTTATAACGTATAACGTTATATAGCATTACGTAATGACGTATAACGTTATATCCTATTACGTAATAACGTGTAACGTTATATACTATTACCTTATAATGTATAACGTTATATACTATTACGTAATGACGTATAACGTTATATCCTATTACGTAATAACGTGTAACGTTATATACTATTACCTTATAATGTATAACGTTATATACTATTACGTAATGACGTATAAAGTTATATACTATTACGTAATTACGTATAACGCTATATACTATTACCTTATTATGTATAACGTTATATACTATTACGTAATGACGTATAACGTTATATCCTATTACGTAATAACGTATATCGGTATATAGTATTACGTAATAACGTATAACGTCATATACTACTACCTTATAACGTATAACGTTATATCCTATTACGTACTAACGTATAACGTTATATACCATTACGTAATGACGCATAACGTTATATCCTATTACGTACTAACGTATAACGTTATATACCACTACGTAATAACGTGTAACGTTATATAATATTACCTTATAACGTATAACGTTATATCCTATTACGTAATAACGTATAACGTTATATAATAATTACCTTATAACGTATAACGTTATATCCTATTACGTACTAACGTTTAACGTTATATACCATTATGTAATAACGTGTAACGCTATATACTATTACCTTATAATGTATAACGTTATATACTATTACGTAATGACGTGTAACGTTATATAATATTACCTTATAACGTATAACGTTATATCCTATTACGTAATAACGTATAACGTTATATGCTATTAGGTAATAACGTGTAACGTTAAATACTATTACCTTATAATGTATAACGTTATATACTATTACGTAATGACGTATAACGTTATATCCTATTACGTAATAACGTATAACGTTATATACTATTACGTAATGACGTATAACGTTTTATCCTATTATGTAATAACGTATAACGTTATATAGTATTACGTAATGTCGTATAACGTTATATCCTATTACGTAATAACTGGTGACGTTAAATACTATTACCTTATAATGTATAACGTTATATACTATTACGCAATGACGTATAACGTTATATACTATTACGTAATGACGTATAAAGTTATATACTATTACGTAATAACGCATACCGTTATATAGTATTACGTAATAACGTAAAACGTTATATACTATTACGTAATGACGTATAACGTTATATAATATTACGTAATGACGTATAACGTTATATACTATTAGGTAATAACGTATAACGTCTTATACTATTACCTTATAACGTATAACGTTATATCCTATTACGTAATTACGTATAACGCTATATACTATTACCTTATTATGTATAACGTTATATACTATTACGTAATGACGTATAACGTTATATCCTATTACGTAATAACGTATATCGATATATAGTATTACGTAATAACGTATAACGTCATATACTACTACCTTATAACGTATAACGTTATATCCTATTACGTACTAACGTATAACGTTATATACCATTACGTAATGACGTATAACGTTATATCCTATTACGAACTAACGTATAACGTTATATACCACTACGTAATAACGTGTAACGTTATATAATATTACCTTATAACGTATAACGTTATATCCTATTACGTAATAACGTATAACGTTATATAATAATTACCTTATAACGTATAACGTTATATCCTATTACGTACTAACGTATAACGTTATATACCATTATGTAATAACGTGTAACGCTATATACTATTACCTTATAATGTATACCGTTATATACTATTACGTAATGACGTGTAACGTTATATAATATTACCTTATAACGTATAACGTTATATCCTATTACGTAATAACGTATAACGTTATATGCTATTAGGTAATAACGTGTAACGTTAAATACTATTACCTTATAATGTATAACGTTATATACTATTACGTAATGACGTATAACGTTATATCCTATTACGTAATAACGTATAACGTTATATACTATTACGTAATGACGTATAACGTTATATACTATCACGTAATAACGTGTAACGTTATATAATATTACCTTATAACGTACAACGTTATATCCTATAACGTAATAACGTATAACGTTATATACTATTACCTTATAACGTATAACGTTATATCCTATTACGTACTAACGTATAACGTTATATACTATTACCTTATAACGTATAACGTTATATCCTATTACGTACTAACGTATAACGTTATATACCACTACGTAATAACGTATAACGTTATATACTATTACGTAATGACGTATAACGTTATATCCTATTACGTAATATCGTATAACGTTATGTACTATTACGTAATGACGTATAACGATATATCCTATTACGTAATGACGTATAACGTTATATCCTATTACGTAATAACGTATAACGTTATATACTATTACGTAATGACGTATAACGTTATATCCTATTACGTAATATCGTATAACGTTATGTACTTTTACGTAATGACGTATAACGATATATCCTATTACGTAATAAAGTGTAACGATATACACTATTACCTTATAACGTATAACGTTATATCCTATTACGTAATGACGTATAACGTTATATCCTATTACGTAATAACGTATAACGTTATATACTATTACGTAATGACGTATAACGTTATATCCTATTACGTAATAACGTGTAACGTTATATACTATTACCTTATAATGTATAACGTTATATACTATTACGTAATGACGTATAACGTTATATCCTATTACGTAATAACGTGTAACGTTATATACTATTACCTTATAATGTATAACGTTATATACTATTACGTAATGACGTATAAAGTTATATACTATTACGTAATTACGTATAACGCTATATACTATTACCTTATTATGTATAACGTTATATACTATTACGTAATGACGTATAACGTTATATCCTATTACGTAATAACGTATATCGGTATATAGTATTACGTAATAACGTATAACGTCATATACTACTACCTTATAACGTATAACGTTATATCCTATTACGTACTAACGTATAACGTTATATACCATTACGTAATGACGCATAACGTTATATCCTATTACGTACTAACGTATAACGTTATATACCACTACGTAATAACGTGTAACGTTATATAATATTACCTTATAACGTATAACGTTATATCCTATTACGTAATAACGTATAACGTTATATAATAATTACCTTATAACGTATAACGTTATATCCTATTACGTACTAACGTTTAACGTTATATACCATTATGTAATAACGTGTAACGCTATATACTATTACCTTATAATGTATAACGTTATATACTATTACGTAATGACGTGTAACGTTATATAATATTACCTTATAACGTATAACGTTATATCCTATTACGTAATAACGTATAACGTTATATGCTATTAGGTAATAACGTGTAACGTTAAATACTATTACCTTATAATGTATAACGTTATATACTATTACGTAATGACGTATAACGTTATATCCTATTACGTAATAACGTATAACGTTATATACTATTACGTAATGACGTATAACGTTTTATCCTATTATGTAATAACGTATAACGTTATATAGTATTACGTAATGACGTATAACGTTATATCCTATTACGTAATAACTGGTAACGTTAAATACTATTACCTTATAATGTATAACGTTATATACTATTACGTAATGACGTATAACGTTATATAATATCACGTAATAACGTGTAACGTTATATAATATTACCTTATAACGTATAACGTTATATAGCATTACGTAATGACGTATAACGTTATATCCTATTACGTAATAACGTGTAACGTTATATACTATTACCTTATAATGTATAACGTTATATACTATTACGTAATGACGTATAACGTTATATCCTATTACGTAATAACGTGTAACATTATATACTATTATCTTATAATGTATAACGTTATATACTATTACGTAATGACGTATAAAGTTATATACTATTACGTAATTACGTATAACGCTATATACTATTACCTTATTATGTATAACGTTATATACTATTACGTAATGACGTATAACGTTATATCCTATTACGTAATAACGTATATCGGTATATAGTATTACGTAATAACGTATAACGTCATATACTACTACCTTATAACGTATAACGTTATATCCTATTACGTACTAACGTATAACGTTATATACCATTACGTAATGACGTATATACAACTACGTAATAACGTGTAACGTTATATAATATTACCTTATAACGTATAACGTTATATCCTATTTCGTAATAACGTATAACGTTATACAATAATTACCTTATAACGTATAACGTTATATCCTATTACGTACTAACGTATAACGTTATATACCATTATGTAATAACGTGTAACGCTATATACTATTACCTTATAATGTATACCGTTATATACTATTACGTAATGACGTGTAACGTTATATAATATTACCTTATAACGTATAACGTTATATCCTATTACGTAATAACGTACAACGTTATATGCTATTAGGTAATAACGTGTAACGTTAAATACTATTACCTTATAATGTATAACGTTATATACTATTACGTAATGACGTATAACGTTATATCCTATTACGTAATAACGTATAACGTTATATACTATTACGTAATGACGTATAACGTTATATAATATCACGTAATAACGTGTAACGTTATATAATATTACCTTATAACGTACAACGTTATATCCTATAACGTAATAACGTATAACGTTATATACTATTACCTTATAACGTATAACGTTATATCCTATTACGTACTAACGTATAACGTTATATACTATTACCTTATAACGTATAACGTTATATCCTATTACGTACTAACGTATAACGTTATATACCACTACGTAATAACGTATAACGTTATATACTATTACGTAATGACGTATAACGTTATGTACTATTACGTAATGACGTATAACGTTATGTACTATTACGTAATGACGTATAACGATATATCCTATTACGTAATGACGTATAACGTTATATCCTATTACGTAATAACGTATAACGTTATATACTATTACGTAATGACGTATAACGTTATATCCTATTACGTAATAACGCATAACGTTATATAATATTACCTTATAACGTATAACGTTATATAGCATTACGTAATGACGTATAACGTTATATCCTATTACGTAATAACGTGTAACGTTATATACTATTACCTTATAATGTATAACGTTATATACTATTACGTAATGACGTATAACGTTATATCCTATTACGTAATAACGTGTAACGTTATATACTATTACCTTATAATGTATAACGTTATATACTATTACGTAATGACGTATAAAGTTATATACTATTACGTAATTACGTATAACGCTATATACTATTACCTTATTATGTATAACGTTATATACTATTACGTAATGACGTATAACGTTATATCCTATTACGTAATGACGTATATCGGTATATAGTATTACGTAATAACGTATAACGTCATATACTACTACCTTATAACGTATAACGTTATATCCTATTACGTACTAACGTATAACGTTATATACCATTACGTAATGACGCATAACTTTATATCCTATTACGTACTAACGTATAACGTTATATACCACTACGTAATAACGTGTAACGTTATATAATATTACCTTATAACGTATAACGTTATATCCTATTACGTAATAACGTATAACGTTATATAATAATTACCTTATAACGTATAACGTTATATCCTATTACGTACTAACGTATAACGTTATATACCATTATGTAATAACGTGTAACGCTATATACTATTACCTTATAATGTATAACGTTATATACTATTACGTAATGACGTGTAACGTTATATAATATTACCTTATAACGTATAACGTTATATCCTATTACGTAATAACGTATAACGTTATATGCTATTATGTAATAACGTGTAACGCTATATACTATTACCTTATAATGTATAACGTTATATACTATTACGTAATGACGTGTAACGTTATATAATATTACCTTATAACGTATAACGTTATATCCTATTACGTAATAACGTATAACGTTATATGCTATTAGGTAATAACGTGTAACGTTAAATACTATTACCTTATAATGTATAACGTTATATAGTATTACGTAATGACGTATAACGTTATATCCTATTACGTAATAACTGGTAACGTTAAATACTATTACCTTATAACGTACAACGTTATATCCTATAACGTAATAACGTATAACGTTATATACTATTACCTTATAACGTATAACGTTATATCCTATTACGTACAAACGTATAACGTTATATCCTATTACGTACAAACGTATAACGTTATATACTATTACCTTATAACGTATAACGTTATATCCTATTACGTACTAACGCATAACGTTATATACCACTACGTAATAACGTATAACGTTATATACTATTACGTAATGACGTATAACGTTATATCCTATTACGTACTAACGTATAACGTTATATACCACTACGGAATAACGTATAACGTTATATACTATTACGTAATGACGTATAACGTTATATCCTATTACGTAATAACGTATAACGTTATATACTATTACGTAATGACGTATAACGTTATATCCTATTACGTAATATCGTATAACGTTATGTACTTTTACGTAATGACGTATAACGATATATCCTATTACGTAATAAAGTGTAACGATATATACTATTACCTTATAACGTATAACCTTATATCCTATTACGTAATAACGCATAACGTTATATAATATTACCTTATAACGTATAACGTTATATAGCATTACGTAATGACGTATAACGTTATATCCTATTACGTAATAACGTATACCGTTATATAATATTACGTAATAACGTATAACGTCATATACTATTACGTAATGACTTATTACGTTATATACTATTACGTAATGACGTATAACGTTATATACTATTACGTAATAACGCATACCGTTATATAGCATAACGTAATAACGTATAACGTTATATACTAATACGTAATAACGTATAACGTTATATCCTATTACGTAATAACGCATAACGTTATATAATATTACCTTATGACGTATAACGTTATATACTATTACGTAATGACGTATAACGTTATATCCTAATACGTAATAACGTATAACGTTATATCCTATTACGTAATAACGCATAACGTTATATAATATTACCTTATAACGTATAACGTTATATACTATTACGTAATGACGTATAACGTTATATCCTAATACGTAATAACGTATAACGTTATATACTATTACGTAATGACGTATAACGTTATATCATATTACATAATAACGTATAACGTTATGTACTATTACGTAATGACGTATAACGATATATCCTATTACGTAATAACGTGTAACGTTATATACTATTACCTCATAACGTATTAACGCATAACGTTATATAGTATTACGTAATGACGTATAACGTTATATCCTATTACGTAATAACGTATACCGTTATATAGTATTACGTGATAACGTACAACGTCATATACTATTACGTAATGACGTATTACGTTATATACTATTACGTAATGACGTATAACGTTATATACTATTACGTAATGACGTATAACGTTATATCCTATTACGTAATGACGTATAACGATATATCCTATTACGTAATAACGTATAACGTTATATACTATTACGTAATGACGTATAACGTTATATCCTATTACGTAATGACGTATAACGATATATCCTATTACGTAATAAAGTGTAACGATATACACTATTACCTTATAACGTATAACCTTATATCCTATTACGTAATAACGCATAACGTTATATAATATTACCTTATAACGTATAACGTTATATAGCATTACGTAATGACGTATAACGTTATATCCTATTACGTAATAACGTGTAACGTTATATACTATTACCTTATAATGTATAACGTTATATACTATTACGTAATGACGTATAACGTTATATCCTATTACGTAATAACGTGTAACGTTATATACTATTACCTTATAATGTATAACGTTATATACTATTACGTAATGACGTATAAAGTTATATACTATTACGTAATTACGTATAACGCTATATACTATTACCTTATTATGTATAACGTTATATACTATTACGTAATGACGTATAACGTTATATCCTATTACGTAATGACGTATATCGGTATATAGTATTACGTAATAACGTATAACGTCATATACTACTACCTTATAACGTATAACGTTATATCCTATTACGTACTAACGTATAACGTTATATACCATTACGTAATGACGCATAACGTTATATCCTATTACGTACTAACGTATAACGTCATATACTATTACGTAATGACGTATAACGTTATATCCTATTACGTAATGACGTATAACGATATATCCTATTACGTAATAACGTATAACGTTATATACTATTACGTAATGACGTATAACGTTATATCCTATTACGTAATGACGTATAACGATATATCCTATTACGTAATAAAGTGTAACGATATACACTATTACCTTATAACGTATAACCTTATATCCTATTACGTAATAACGCATAACGTTATATAATATTACCTTATAACGTATAACGTTATATAGCATTACGTAATGACGTATAACGTTATATCCTATTACGTAATAACGTGTAACGTTATATACTATTACCTTATAATGTATAACGTTATATACTATTACGTAATGACGTATAACGTTATATCCTATTACGTAATAACGTGTAACGTTATATACTATTACCTTATAATGTATAACGTTATATACTATTACGTAATGACGTATAAAGTTATATACTATTACGTAATTACGTATAACGCTATATACTATTACCTTATTATGTATAACGTTATATACTATTACGTAATGACGTATAACGTTATATCCTATTACGTAATGACGTATATCGGTATATAGTATTACGTAATAACGTATAACGTCATATACTACTACCTTATAACGTATAACGTTATATCCTATTACGTACTAACGTATAACGTTATATACCATTACGTAATGACGCATAACGTTATATCCTATTACGTACTAACGTATAACGTTATATACCACTACGTAATAACGTGTAACGTTATATAGTATTACCTTATAACGTATAACGTTATATCCTATTACGTAATAACGTATAACGTTATATAATAATTACCTTATAACGTATAACGTTATATCCTATTACGTACTAACGTATAACGTTATATACCATTATGTAATAACGTGTAACGCTATATACTATTACCTTATAATGTATAACGTTATATACTATTACGTAATGACGTGTAACGTTATATAATATTACCTTATAACGTATAACGTTATATCCTATCACGTAATAACGTATAACGTTATATGCTATTAGGTAATAACGTGTAACGTTAAATACTATTACCTTATAATGTATAACGTTATATAGTATTACGTAATGACGTATAACGTTATATCCTATTACGTAATAACTGGTAACGTTAAATACTATTACCTTATAATGTATAACGTTATATACAATTACGTAATGACGTATAACGTTATATACTATCACGTACTAACGTGTAACGTTATATAATATTACCTTATAACGTACAACGTTATATCCTATAACGTAATAACGTATAACGTTATATACTATTACCTTATAACGTATAACGTTATATCCTATTACGTACTAACGTATAACGTTATATACTATTACCTTATAACGTATAACGTTATATCCTATTACGTAATATCGTATAACGTTATGTACTTTTACGTAATGACGTATAACGATATATCCTATTACGTAATAAAGTGTAACGATATATACTATTACCTTATAACGTATAACCTTATATCCTATTACGTAATAACGCATAACGTTATATAATATTACCTTATAACGTATAACGTTATATAGCATTACGTAATGACGTATAACGTTATATCCTATTACGTAATAACGTATACCGTTATATAATATTACGTAATAACGTATAACGTCATATACTATTACGTAATGACTTATTACGTTATATACTATTACGTAATGACGTATAACGTTATATACTATTACGTAATAACGTATAACGTTATATACTATTACGTAATGACGTATAACGTTATATCATATTACATAATAACGTATAACGTTATGTACTATTACGTAATGACGTATAACGATATATCCTATTACGTAATAACGTGTAACGTTATATACTATTACCTCATAACGTATTAACGCATAACGTTATATAGTATTACGTAATGACGTATAACGTTATATCCTATTACGTAATAACGTATACCGTTATATAGTATTACGTGATAACGTATAACGTCATATACTATTACGTAATGACGTATTACGTTATATACTATTACGTAATGACGTATAACGTTATATACTATTACGTAATGACGTATAACGTTATATACTATTACGTACTGTCGTATAACGTTATATGCTATTACGTACTGTCGTATAACGTTATATACTATTACGTAATAACGCATAACGTTATATACTATTACCTTATAACGTATAACGTTATATACTATTACGTAATGACGTATAACGTTATATCCTATCACGTAATAACGTATATCGCTATAGTATTACCTTATGACGTATAACGTTATGTAGTATTACCCTATAACGTATAACGTTATATACTACTACGTAGTAACGTATAACGTTATATACTATTACCGCATAACGTATAACGTTATATAATATTACGTAATGACGTATAACGTTATATAATATTACGTAATGACGTATAACGTTATATACTATTACGTAATAACGTATAACGTTATATGCTATTACGTACTGTCGTATAACGTTATATACTATTACGTAAGAACGCAAAACGTTAGATACCATTACCTTATAACGTGTAACATTATATACTATTACGTAATGACGTATAACGTTATATCCTATTACGTAATAACGTATATCGTTACATAGTATTACCTTATGACGTATAACGTTATGTAGTATTACCCTATACCGTATAACGTTGTATACTACTACGTACTAACGTATAACGTTATATCCTATTACGTAGTAACGTGTAACGTTGTACACTAATACGTAATGCCGTATAACGTTATATCCTATTACGTAATAACGTATAACGTTATATCCTATTACGTAATAACGCATAACGTTATATAATATTACCTTATAACGTATAACGTTATATACTATTACGTAATGACGTATAACGTTATATCCTATTAAGTAATGACGTATAACGTTATATAATATTACGTAATGACGTATAACGTTACATACTATTACGTAATGACGTATAACGTTATGTCCTATTACGTAATAACGTATAACGTTGTATACTAACACCTTATAACGTATAACGTTATATCCTATTATGTACTAACGTATAACGTTATATACCATTACGTAATGACGTATAACGTTATATCCCATTACGTAATAACGTATAACGTTATATCCTATTACGTAATAACGCATAACGTTATATAATATTACCTTATAACGTATAACGTTATATACTATTACGTAATGACGTATAACGTTATATCCTATTACGTAATAACGTATAACGTTATATACTATTACGTAATGACGTATAACGTTATATCCTATTACGTAATAACGTATAACGTTATGTACTATTACGTAATGACGTATAACGATATATCCTATTACGTAATAACGTGTAACGTTATATACTATTACCTTATAACGTATAACGTTATATCCTATTACGTAATAGCGCATAACGTTATATAATATTACCTTATAACGTATAACGTTATATCGTTATTACGTAATGACGTATAACGTTATATCCTATTACGTAATAACGTATACCGTTATATAGTATTACGTTATAACGTATAACGTCATATACTATTACGTAATGACGTATAACGTTATATACTATTACGTAATGACGTATAACGTTATATACTATTACGTAATGACGTATAACGATATATACTATTACGTACTGTCGTATAACGTTATATGCTATTACGTACTGTCGTATAACGTTATATCCTATTACGTAATGACGTATAACGTTATATACTATTACGTAATGACGTATAACGTTACATACTATTACGTAATGACGTATAACGTTATATAGTATTACGTACTGTCGTATAACGTTATATGCTATTATGTACTGTCGTATAACGTTATATACTATTACGTAATAACGCATAACGTTATATACTATTACCCTATAACGTATAACGTTATATACTATTACGTAATCACGTATAACGTTATATCCTATCACGTAATAACGTATATCGTTATATAGTATTACCTTATGACGTATAACGTTATGTAGTATTACCCTATAACGTTTAACGTTATATACTACTACGTACTAACGTATAACGTTATATACCATTACGTAATGACGTGTAACGTTATATCCCATTACGTAATAACGTATAACGTTATATCCTATTACGTAATAACGCATAACGTTATATAATATTACCTTATAACGTATAACGTCATATCCTGTTACGTACTAACGTATAACGTTATATACCATTACGTAATGACATATAACGTTATATCCCATTACGTAATAACGTATAACGTTATATCCTATTACGTAATAACGCATAACGTTATATAATATTACCTTATAACGTATAACGTTATATACTATTACGTAATGACGTATAACGTTATATACTATTACGTAATAACGTATACCGTTATATAGTATTACGTAATAACGTATAACGTCATATACTAATACGTAATAACGTATAACGTTACATACTATTACCTTATAACGTATATCGTTATATACTATTGCGTAATGACGTATAACGTTATATCCTATTACGTAATAACGTATATCGTTATATACTATTACCCTATAACGTATAACGTTATATAATATTACGTAATGACGTATAACGTTATATCCTATTACGTAATAACGTATATCGTTATATAGTATTACCTTATGACGTATAACGTTTTGTAGTATTACGCTATAACGTATAACGTTATATACTACTAAGTACTAACGCATAACGTTATATACTATTACCTTATAACGTATAACGTTATATATTATCACGTAATGACGTATAACGTTATATAATATTACGTAATGACGTATAACGTTATATACTATTACGTAATAACGTATAACGTTACATACTATTACCTTATAACGTATAACGTTATATACTATTCCGTAATGACGTATAACGTTATATACTCTTACGTACTGTCGTATAACGTTATATGCTATTACGTACTGTCGTATAACGTTATATACTATTACGTAAGAACGCATAACGTTAGATACTATTACCTTATAACGTGTAACGTTATATACTATTACGTAATGACGTATAACGTTATATCCTATTACGTAATAACGTATATCGTTACATAGTATTACCTTATAACGTATAACGTTATATACTATTACGTAATGACGTATAACGTCATATCCTATTACGTAATAACGTATACCGTTATATAGTATTACGTAATAACGTATAACGTTATATCCTATTACGTAATAACGTATTACGTTATATACTATTACCTTATAACGTATAACGTTATATACTATTACGTTATAACGCATACCGTTATATAGTATTACGTAATAACGTATAACGTTATATACTATTACGTAATGACGTATAACGTTATATAATATTACGTTATGACGTATAACGTTATATACTATTACGTAATGACGTATAACGTTATATACTATTACGTAATGACGTATAACGTTATATCCTACTATGTAATAACGTATAACGTTATATACTATTACGTAATGACGTATAACGTTATATCCTATTACGTAATAACGTGTAACGTTATATACTATTACCTTATAATGTATAACGTTATATACTATTACGTAATGACGCATAACGTTATATACTATTACGTAATGACGTATAACGTTATATCCTATTACGTAATAACGTATAACGTCATATACTATTACCTTATAACGTATAACGTTATATCCTATTACGTACTAACGTATAACGTTATATACTATTACCTTATAACGTATAACGTTATATCTTATTACGTACTAACGTATAACGTTATATGCCATTACGTAATAACGTGTAACGCTTTATAATATTACCTTATAACGTATAACGTTATATACTATTACGTAATAACGTATATCGTCATATACTATTACCTTATAACGTATAACGTTATATCCTATTACGTAATAACGTGTAACGCTATATACTATTACCTTATAATGTATAACGTTATATACTATTACGTAATGACGTATAACGTTATATCCTATTACGTAATAACGTATAACGTCATATACTATTACCTTATAACGTATAACGTTATATCCTATTACGTAATAACGTGTAACGCTATATAATATTACCTTATAATGTATAACGTTATATATTATTACGTAATGACGTATAACGTTATATCCTAATACGTAATAACGTATATCGGTATATAGTATTACGTAATAACGTATAACGTCATATACTATTACCTTATAACGTGTAACGTTATATCCTATTACGTACTAACGTATAACGTTATATACCATTACGTAATGACGTATAACGTTATATACCACTACGTAATAACGTGTAACGTTATATAATATTACCTTGTAACGTATAACGTTATATCCTATTACGTAATAACGTATAACGTTATATACTATTACCTTATAACGTATAACGTTATATCCTATTACGTACTAACGTATAACGTTATATACCATTACGTAATAACGTGTAACGTTATATCCTATTACGTACTAACGTATAACGTTATATACCATTACGTAATAACGTGTAACGTTCTATAATATTACCTTATAACGTATAACGTTATATACTATTACGTAATGACGTATAACGTTATATCCTATTACGTAATAACGTGTAACGTTATATCCTATTACGTACTAACGTATAACCTTATATACCATTACGTAATGACGTATAACGTTATATACCACTACGTAATAACGTGTAACGTTATATAATATTACCTTGTAACGTATAACGTTATATCCTATTACGTAATAACGTATAACGTTATATACTATTACCTTATAACGTATAACGTTATATCCTATTACGTACTAACGTATAACGTTATATACCATTACGTAATAACGTGTAACGTTATATCCTATTACGTACTAACGTATAACGTTATATACCATTACGTAATAACGTGTAACGTTATATAATATTACCTTATAACGTATAACGTTATATACTATTACGTAATGACGTATAACGTTATATCCTATTACGTAATAACGTATAACGTTATATCCTATTACGTACTAACGTATAACGTTATATACCATTACGTAATAACGTGTAACGTTATACAATATTACCTTACAACGTATAACGTTATATCCTATTACGTACTAACGTATATCGTTATATACTATTACGTAATGACAAATAACGTTATATCCTATTACGTAATAACGTATAACGTTATATCCTATTACGTAATAACGCATAACGTTATATAATATTACCTTATAACGTATAACGTCATATCCTGTTACGTACTAACGTATAACGTTATATACCATTACGTAATGACATATAACGTTATATCCCATTACGTAATAACGTATAACGTTATATCCTATTACGTAATAACGCATAACGTTATATAATATTACCTTATAACGTATAACGTTATATACTATTACGTAATGACGTATAACGTTATATACTATTACGTAATAACGTATACCGTTATATAGTATTACGTAATAACGTATAACGTCATATACTAATACGTAATAACGTATAACGTTACATTCTATTACCTTATAACGTATATCGTTATATACTATTACGTAATGACGTATAACGTTATATCCTATTACGTAATAACGTATATCGTTATATACTATTACCCTATAACGTATAACGTTATATAATATTACGTAATGACGTATAACGTTATATCCTATTACGTAATAACGTATAACGTTATATCTTATTACGTACTAACGTATAACGTTATATGCCATTACGTAATAACGTGTAACGCTTTATAATATTACCTTATAACGTATAACGTTATATACTATTACGTAATAACGTATATCGTCATATACTATTACCTTATAACGTATAACGTTATATCCTATTACGTAATAACGTGTAACGCTATATACTATTACCTTATAATGTATAACGTTATATACTATTACGTAATGACGTATAACGTTATATCCTATTACGTAATAACGTATAACGTCATATACTATTACCTTATAACGTATAACGTTATATCCTATTACGTAATAACGTGTAACGCTATATAATATTACCTTATAATGTATAACGTTATATATTATTACGTAATGACGTATAACGTTATATCCTAATACGTAATAACGTATATCGGTATATAGTATTACGTAATAACGTATAACGTCATATACTATTACCTTATAACGTGTAACGTTATATCCTATTACGTACTAACGTATAACGTTATATACCATTACGTAATGACGTATAACGTTATATACCACTACGTAATAACGTGTAACGTTATATAATATTACCTTGTAACGTATAACGTTATATCCTATTACGTAATAACGTATAACGTTATATACTATTACCTTATAACGTATAACGTTATATCCTATTACGTACTAACGTATAACGTTATATACCATTACGTAATAACGTGTAACGTTATATCCTATTACGTACTAACGTATAACGTTATATACCATTACGTAATAACGTGTAACGTTATATAATATTACCTTATAACGTATAACGTTATATACTATTACGTAATGACGTATAACGTTATATCCTATTACGTAATAACGTGTAACGTTATATCCTATTACGTACTAACGTATAACCTTATATACCATTACGTAATGACGTATAACGTTATATACCACTACGTAATAACGTGTAACGTTATATAATATTACCTTGTAACGTATAACGTTATATCCTATTACGTAATAACGTATAACGTTATATACTATTACCTTATAACGTATAACGTTATATCCTATTACGTACTAACGTATAACGTTATATACCATTACGTAATAACGTGTAACGTTATATCCTATTACGTACTAACGTATAACGTTATATACCATTACGTAATAACGTGTAACGTTATATAATATTACCTTATAACGTATAACGTTATATACTATTACGTAATAACGTGTAACGTTATATCCTATTACGTAATAACGTATAACGTTATATCCTATTACGTACTAACGTATAACGTTATATACCATTACGTAATAACGTGTAACGTTATATCCTATTACGTACTAACGTATAACGTTATATACCATTACGTAATAACGTGTAACGTTATATAATATTACCTTATAACGTATAACGTCATATACTAATACGTAATAACGTATAACGTTACATACTATTACCTTATAACGTATATCGTTATATACTATTACGTAATGACGTATAACGTTATATCCTATTACGTAATAACGTATATCGTTATATACTATTACCCTATAACGTATAACGTTATATAATATTACGTAATGACGTATAACGTTATATCCTATTACGTAATAACGTATATCGTTATATAGTATTACCTTATGACGTATAACGTTTTGTAGTATTACGCTATAACGTATAACGTTATATACTACTAAGTACTAACGCATAACGTTATATACTATTACCTTATAACGTATAACGTTATATATTATCACGTAATGACGTATAACGTTATATAATATTACGTAATGACGTATAACGTTATATACTATTACGTAATAACGTATAACGTTACATACTATTACCTTATAACGTATAACGTTATATACTATTCCGTAATGACGTATAACGTTATATACTCTTACGTACTGTCGTATAACGTTATATGCTATTACGTACTGTCGTATAACGTTATATACTATTACGTAAGAACGCATAACGTTAGATACTATTACCTTATAACGTGTAACGTTATATACTATTACGTAATGACGTATAACGTTATATCCTATTAGGTAATAACGTATATCGTTACATAGTATTACCTTATAACGTATAACGTTATATACTATTACGTAATGACGTATAACGTCATATCCTATTACGTAATAACGTATACCGTTATATAGTATTACGTAATAACGTATAACGTTATATCCTATTACGTAATAACGTATTACGTTATATACTATTACCTTATAACGTATAACGTTATATACTATTACGTTATAACGCATACCGTTATATAGTATTACGTAATAACGTATAACGTTATATACTATTACGTAATGACGTATAACGTTATATAATATTACGTTATGACGTATAACGTTATATACTATTACGTAATAACGTATAACGTTATATACTATTACGTAATGACGTATAACGTTATATCCTACTATGTAATAACGTATAACGTTATATACTATTACGTAATGACGTATAACGTTATATCCTATTACGTAATAACGTGTAACGTTATATACTATTACCTTATAATGTATAACGTTATATACTATTACGTAATGACGCATAACGTTATATACTATTACGTAATGACGTATAAGGTTATATCCTATTACGTAATAACGTATAACGTCATATACTATTACCTTATAACGTATAACGTTATATCCTATTACGTACTAACGTATAACGTTATATACTATTACCTTATAACGTATAACGTAATATCTTATTACGTACTAACGTATAACGTTATATGCCATTACGTAATAACGTGTAACGCTTTATAATATTACCTTATAACGTATAACGTTATATACTATTACGTAATAACGTATATCGTCATATACTATTACCTTATAACGTATAACGTTATATCCTATTACGTAATAACGTGTAACGCTATATACTATTACCTTATAATGTATAACGTTATATACTATTACGTAATGACGTATAACGTTATATCCTATTACGTAATAACGTATATCGGTATATAGTATTACGTAATAACGTATAACGTCATATACTATTACCTTATAACGTATAACGTTATATACTATTACGTAATAACGTATAACGTCATATACTATTACCTTATAACGTATAACGTTATATCCTATTACGTAATAACGTGTAACGCTATATAATATTACCTTATAATGTATAACGTTATATATTATTACGTAATGACGTATAACGTTATATCCTAATACGTAATAACGTATATCGGTATATAGTATTACGTAATAACGTATAACGTCATATACTATTACCTTATAACGTGTAACGTTATATCCTATTACGTACTAACGTATAACGTTATATACCATTACGTAATGACGTATAACGTTATATACCACTACGTAATAACGTGTAACGTTATATAATATTACCTTGTAACGTATAACGTTATATCCTATTACGTAATAACGTATAACGTTATATACTATTACCTTATAACGTATAACGTTATATCCTATTACGTACTACCGTATAACGTTATATACCATTACGTAATAACGTGTAACGTTATATCCTATTACGTACTAACGTATAACGTTATATACCATTACGTAATAACGTGTAACGTTATATAATATTACCTTATAACGTATAACGTTATATACTATTACGTAATGACGTATAACGTTATATCCTATTACGTAATAACGTGTAACGTTATATCCTATTACGTACTAACGTATAACCGTATATACCATTACGTAATGACGTATAACGTTATATACCACTACGTAATAACGTGTAACGTTATATAATATTACCTTGTAACGTATAACGTTATATCCTATTACGTAATAACGTATAACGTTATATACTATTACCTTATAACGTATAACGTTATATCCTATTACGTACTAACGTATAACGTTATATACCATTACGTAATAACGTGTAACGTTATATCCTATTACGTACTAACGTATAACGTTATATACCATTACGTAATAACGTGTAACGTTATACAATATTACCTTACAACGTATAACGTTATATCCTATTACGTACTAACGTATAACGTTATATACTATTACGTAATAACGTATATCGTCATATACTATTACCATATAACGTATAACGTTATATCCTATTACGTAATAACGTGTAACGCTATATACTATTACCTTATAATGTATAACGTTATGTACTATTACGTAATGACGTATAACGTTATATCCTATTACGTAATAACGTATATCGGTATATAGTATTACGTAATAACGTATAACGTCATATACTATTACCTTATAACGTATAACGTTATATACTATTACGTAATAACGTATAACGTCATATACTATTACCTTATAACGTATAACGTTATATCCTATTACGTAATAACGTGTAACGCTATATACTATTACCTTATAATGTATAACGTTATATACTATTACGTAATGACGTATAACGTTATATCCTAATACGTAATAACGTATAACGTTATATCCTAATACGTAATGACGTATAACGTTATATCCTATTACGTAATAACGTGTAACGTTAAATACTATTACCTTATAATGTATAACGTTATATACTATTACGTAATGACGTATAACGTTATATACTATTACGTAATAACGTGTAACGTTATATAATAATACCTTATGACGTATAACGTTATATCCTATTACGCAATAA